>NC_062541.1:9775543-10075543 GCF_022655615.1 Tachysurus fulvidraco | reverse complement strand
ATACCTTATGATTAAGACTAATGAATAAAATAGATGCTATAAAGTAGGTAAGTTTTTATATGTGGAAACATATAAGGAACAGGACAACACTTAAACTCAGCATATCAAGATTGAAATAAGACAGTGTGTGAAATATAATAAAGGTCTCTCATCAATGAGAGATTATGCTATGCTGTATTTATGACATGCTATCACCTTCAATGTATTATCACTCATTTAAAGCATGCTTTTAATTGCCGTCACAGTATAAGCAAATTTATACCACAGAGCTGTCCAGTTCTCACACATGGATGTTTTTTTTATCAAAGAAAAATACATTGATAAATATACAAATTACATATGGAGACATTTATATACTGTATATATATATTTTGTCAGTAGAGATAAAAAAAGATGCTAGAACATGAGTAACTAACTTGTAAACTAACTCGAGTAAATATTCAAATATTCATCCTAAAAGGTTTGATGTTCATGGGTAATTAATCTAATTAATATTATTGTTGGCAAATCAGTGTGTTATAAAACAAGGATAATTAACACTAAAATATTTGGTTCTTGCTATGAAAACTTCACAATTTAACAGATCATTAATTATTTTCTTAAAATTTCTTAATTTCTTATAAGCACATCTCATCATGTTTCTTATTTACTAAATTTGTGCTGAATTGTTCTATTGTCCAAAATATATTTAAATACTGGTCCACTTTGTTTTGTGGGCATCTAATTCGACATGATCTCGAACACAAATAGATTTGTTATTCAAAATTTGTTATACAAATTATGTTATGATGAAAAATCAGAAGAAATAAATAGCAAAATGGTTGCCATTAATTCAGAAGTGCAGCTCTCTTGTATTGTAATAAAATTCTTTCTTTTTTTTAAGGTCCTTCCAGACAGAGTCCTCTTCTTATCACACTCAGCGGGAACTATTCGTCCCCGCTGAGCATCACCAGCTCTTCGAATAAAGTCTACCTGCACTGGTCATTTGATCACACCTCCAGCCACAAAGGCTTTCGAATCCGTTACACAGGTGAGCTACTGTACTGTCGCTGATGATACTCACTGTTAATGTCCATAAATAACCATTTCAAAATTCCCCTCACTAGAGATTTAGCAATTGGTACTGGTTACAACCTGCTGGCTCCTGTATGATGTATTGTTGTGTAAATATTTAAAACATTTCCGTATGTTACTCACCTTCAGAAGGCTGATGATTATCAGTTTCAGAAGGATGACTAATCATCTGCTGCTCTCGCACAGTGGGACCCGTTCTCTCATGCTGACAGCGTCTTTAGTTTTCTGCTCTCTTTTCATGCTTGATGGAGTTTTGATAGCCAGATCAGTGGCAGGCTGAGTTAGAGGCACCAGCATACAGGTTTGCATCCTCAATATGGACCACCCTGCTGGAGTACCTTGGGAAGAAAACAGATGGCAATCCAGATTCTAAACTTTCTACTGTTTGCTTTAATAATCCATCTTTTATCTCCACAGGCTGGCTCTCCATCACCAGTTGTATTGAGTTCCTAAACTATGTCTAACTCTATACTCTTCCTTTTCTTTCCTTTTCCTTTTTTTTTTACCTTTACCTCCAATCATTCCCGAGCATTAATACATTACATGTGGTGAGTGACTGACTGTGATTAGTGTTTGAGCTTTTTTTTTCCTAGGGTGTTGAGAGGAAAGGTGAAATACAGTGGAGAGATTGATAACTAGATAGATTTTGCTACCAACAGGGAATAAGAGTCATGAAGGTGACATTGAAATTTGTTTTCATTTTGATTTTATTGGATGTAAGACCTCAGGCATTAATGCTTTGCTTGGTGAAGGAATAAGCCATGTCTGGATATACAGCAAAATGGAGAGGATGAAGACTGGCTTAAGCTTCTACTTCTACCAAACTGTCGGAGGCTGAGTGCCAGAGCTCCTCTCAGCTGCCTCTCTAAGTCCAGCAGCATATAGAGTCCTACAATTTTACCACTCCATGGAGATTTTAACGTAATGTTGTACACTGGAGTTGTAATTTCGCAAATTGGCCCCATTTCCAAGATCCTACTCATTTTTGCTAATGGATGAGTGGCTCACTTGAGACCTTCCCATTTTCTGTCTTAACAGGGCAGTTTGTTGGAGAGCCACACCACTTGTTAAACCTGAAGAAAAGCCTACTGTTTTATTTCTGTCACCTTTTTTTTTAGAGTGGACAGATCTCCTATTGTCTGTAGGATATGACATGATTCTGGATATGATTCCTCAATCACAGATATAGATCTCTGTGTAGAATAATCATGTTTATGGCATGTAACATGGTACATTGGGGGGAAAAAAGGGCTTTTTTCAGAGTTTGCTTAATTCAACTGTGTACATATGTTCTATGTGACTGATTTGAGTAACATTAACACAATTAGTTTAGTGGCCTAAATTGAATAATATATTTATAATAACTTAATAATATAATAAATTAAATGTATTTGCATTTAGTTAAAACTACTGTACCTGGATTAATTATACTATTCTAGATCATTCAATTTAATAATTAGAAACTTTAATGTTAGGTTTAAATGTTAAAAATACTGAAATACTGAAAGTTGTAAACTGTATGTAAAAGGGATTAAAAGTAATAAATGGTACGGAATTCTCTACCCACTTCCTTTCTTATTTACTAAAATACTTCCTTCCATCCGATAATTCTTCAGTTGGTTACTCCATCCATCTGATTTTCTGGTTAAAGGATTTTTAAATATGAGCTTATTATTCACTTACTCATCTTAAAGTATACTAATTAGAATAAACTCAGCAAGTCATTGTGAGAGACGGAGCTCTCATAGGGTTCTGGATATTAAATGGGTTTTTGATTTTTTTATCTTGATGTATTTGATTGTATTTTTTGTGTGTACCTATGTATGTTTCAGCCGCCTATTGCAGTACTCCTAACCCTCCAGTGAATGGCTCAGTGCACAGTCAGACAGGCACAAAGCTGGGCAGTACATTGCGCTTCAGCTGTGACCAGGGCTTCCGCTTAATTGGCCAGAGCAGTGCGGCTTGCACACGCACCCCAGATGGCATCTACCAATGGAATGCTCCTGTACCACTCTGCCAAGGTGAGTGGCATCTTCTCACTTTCTTCTATAAACATAGTATATAAATATACTGTTTTTTGATTAATTCCAATTCTATCTTAATTCTCTGGATCTTAATTTACTGTTCAAATCTATCCAAGATTTCCCACATTTGTGTCTTAGGCTCGCATGAAGAAGCAATCAAAATATATTTCACCTTAGATTGGCACTGTAGTGATTTAGAATAATAGATTTAGTGCACGCATCTGTCTTTTTCTGAGAGAGAAAGAGAGTGATGTAAGGCAGGTGAAATGAGGCAGGGATAATTCTTCTTTGTCCCGCTTTACAACACAGCAACTGGGAACAGCAGGTGCTTAAAATCTCTATACAGGTGTAATCTCACTTTTGAATTAAATTCATCACTATCCAACTGCCTCCTACTCCTGCTTGTTATATCGTATGATCATATAACTTTATATATACATACAGAATATATATACTTGGTTCTGCCCTGTGCCCACATCACTGTGTATGTAGAGTTTCGTACATGTTCTCCGTATTTCTATGTGGGATTTCTCCATGTTCCTCAGTTTCCCTTTTACCTCCCAAGAACTTGCTGGTAGGTGGATTGGCTGTTCTACAATATTCTAGGTGTGATTAAGAGTCTATAGAACTGAATGTGCTGCCTTGTTATGGACGGTTCTCCCAACCATGATGTATTCCTGCTTAGCAACTAGTCTTCCCTGAATAGGCTTCAGATCCACCAGCAGTGATGATGATGATTAAGTGCTTACTGAAGATGTAAAATTCTAAATTAAACCTATATACAATCTAAAATCTAAAAAAACATTCTCACACAGTAATTCATCTACAGTACAGTCATTGTGATGAGTAAACCATTTTAAAGAGGGTTTGTTAAAAAAAAAAAAAACATTGTGATTAAAACTTTTTGCAGTGCTTTACACTTTGCTCAATAACATCACACAGCCTCTTACAAACTGTCTACATTGTAATGATATTAGAGCTGGCTGCTCATTTTGTAATATCTGATCATTTGCAATGTTCAGGAGCACGATGGTTGTTACTGCAGAGTGTATTAATATCTGTCTGCATCTCTCTCTCTCTCCCCTCTCTCTCAGTTGTATCATGTGGAATGCCCATGGCTCCAGTGAATGGCAGTGTGGTTGGACAAGATTTCACGCTCGGTTTAAGGGTCACATTTAAATGTAACCCAGGTTTCCGACTGGCCAATACCGTAGCTGTATCAACAGTTTGTCAAGAGTCAGGGAGGTGGAGTCCTATGGAGACGCCACCCCGCTGCATACGTAAGCCTAAAATTGACAGATGAAAAGTTTGCAATCTGCAGGTTCTCATTTAATTAGTCTTAAAGCCAGATTTACATAGCAACTCTGTATATTTACTAGCTAGTGCTTCCAGTGTTTAAAGTAAAGTTTGATTTGTGCCCTCCAGCTGTCACTTGCCCTGACATTGGCCACTCGGCAGTGGACCACGGGAGATGGAGGCTTATCTACGGCATGCAGAATCAGTATGAGGCCATGATGATGCTCACCTGTGACCCTGGGTATTTTTACAAGGGTCAAAGAGTCATTCGTTGCCAAGCCAACAGCACTTGGGATTACCCTGAACCCAGACCTGCATGTGAAAGTGAGTGTGTTTATACTTCTGTGTTTGTAGTTTAGTAAAGTGCATGTTTTTAATAGATTCTGTAATGGTAATGATAAAAGATCAAATCTTCATTTATCTAAAAAATCACAGACACACTTTGGAGATTATTATCATTATAAAGAATATATGAATAATTACAATTTTGTCCTACTAAAATGGAATGAATTCTTTAACTTAACTTCTTTTTCTTCTTCATCTAGTTATTTCTTGTGGAGACCTTGGAACTCCACCCAATGGAAATAAGATTGGCACACTGACTGTGTTCGGAGCAACAGCCATTTTCGCCTGTAACACAGGTTATACTCTAGTGGGCTCCAGGGTGAGAGAATGCATGGCCAATGGCTTGTGGAGCGGATCTGAGGTTCAGTGTCTTGGTAAGGCAATCGTGCTGTATCAAGCAACATATTTCATACTTGTAGGTTGTGTAGCTAAATTATGTAGCTGTGAAAGTCAGCTCTTGTTTTTATGTACTTGTTTCTCTCCTCAGCTGGTCACTGTGGCTCTCCTGACCCCATAGTAAATGGACAGATAATTGGTGAGAACTATAATTACAGGGGCAGCGTGGTTTACCAGTGTAACCCAGGGTTCAGACTTATTGGCGTGTCAGTGCGCATCTGTGAGCAAGATCACCGCTGGTCTGGAAAACCTCCCGTTTGTGTCCGTAAGTACTGCTTATTAATATGCATATAAAATATATAATGTCACGTGTATCTGTTGTCTTTAACAAATGGTAGCATGCAGGTAACAAGGACATAACACTTAGCATCAGATGTACATCTTTACAACATGTACTACAAACCAAGGAATATACATATATCCAAATAATATTTGTAGAAAACATAACGTTCTAATAAAATATATTATTATTGTTGTTGTTGTTGTTGTTGTTGTTATTATTATTATTATTATTATTATTATTATTATTGTTATTCACCTCCAGTATTTATTCTGATATTTTGTAGCTATCACATGTGGACATCCAGGAAATCCTGCTAATGGTATGACCCAGGGAGCACATTTCAACCTCAATGACGTAGTTCACTTTGCCTGCAGTACCGGCTATGTCCTACAGGGGGCCATTAAGTCTCAATGTCAATCCAATGGGCAGTGGAGCAACTCTCTCCCCAGATGTAGAAGTAAGTGCTATAAAGTTATTTATTCTTCTAAAAGTCTTTATTTGCTCATTCATCTTAAAGCATATTATATATTAATGAGTACAAAATATTCAGGAACTGTAGTACAGCTAATAGAAATGGAATGTAGTTACAGTTTGGATTGATCAGTGGCTCCTGGAGTTTGAGGTGTTTCCTTTTCTTTGGATGGTTCTTTGGAATGTTAAGGACTCTAGCTTTCTAAAAATAATCTTCTTGGAATCCTTGCTGGAAGCAAAACTGTCTGTTGTAGGTCCTCCTGTCATGCTCTTCATATGTGTTCTATCAGTTCTCGTAGATTAATCTTTGTCTTGCCTGACTGTTGCTACCTCATAGCTCCAGGGTCCCCAGTCCTAAACTCAGGTTACTCTCTGTGGGGAGTTTTGCAGGCTTTCAATGCATTTGTGTGGACATGCAGATATGTAGATTGGGAATATTGTGCATAGGTGCAAATGAATATGTATGTGAATGTGCATGGGGTCCTGCCATGAAGTGGCATCCTGTCAATCCTTTCAATTCTCCCACCTTGAACCAGTGTTTCAGGGATAGGCTCCAAAATCCTGACCCGAACCTGGATAAAATTGCATTGTACCAAATTTTAAAAATGTATTTAATTCACAAATATTTTGCTTTGTAAATATCATGCAATCAGTCGGTGTGCAATCATTGAATTCAATACACTGTGGCATCAAAAGAATGGTTTTGTTACACAGAGCTGGTACATTTGCATTGTTCATGATCTTTTGTCAGGCACATCATTTAGAAACAGAAATTGTAAATGTATTACAGAATTAAACTGGATTCTTGTTCTTCCTGGTGCACTAGTCTTGAGCTGTTTGCTCAAAGGTGCGGTTTTTATACACTATGATGTTGAACTATGTGTCTCTGTGAATTCAAACTTTAAAGAGTATCTATCAACATGCTACCTTTTGTTTCCAGCATTGCAGAGGAAGATTTGGGTTTGTTTCTCCAAGACACGCTTACAATAGTCAGTTTTTATTCAGATCCTGGCTGAAGGTGAAAATAAGGAGAAAATGTCTGATGTAATATGTCCTTGGAGTTAAGTTCAACCATCATAAGCATGCCCTGGTTTCATTCTGGGCATTTTGATATAGGTGTACTGATGTGGACATCCAGGAAATTCTGCTAATGGCATGACCCAGAGAGCACCTACACAACTGTAACTGTATCATGTCTGTATTTTCTGCCACACTGACCTGGTTTATTTGTAAGGATAGCAAATGAAAGGTATACTTAATTATGGAATACTTAAGCACAGTATCCTCTGGCTTTGAGAGAGAAATTAATTGAAAGAGAATTATAACTTCTAATAGAGAAGGACTCATGAGAGAATATTATAGAAGTTGAGCTGAAAATGACTTATACATATGGATAAAGCATGGCACAACAGAGCTCAGAGTTTCCGTGTGTGTGTGTGTGTGTGTGTGTGTGTGTGTGTGTGTGTGTGTGTGTGTGTGTGTGTGTGTGTGTGTGTGTGTGTGTGTATATGTGTGTGTGCGTGCGTGCGTGCGTGTCTGTGTGTGTGTGTTTGTGCGTGCGTGTGTGTGTGTGTGTGTGTGTGTGTGCGTGCGTGCGTGTCTGTGTGTGTGTGTGTGTGTGTGTGTGTGTGTGCGTGCGTGCGTGCGTGCGTGTCTGTGTGTGTGTGCATGTACACGCTTGCTATCACTCAGTGATTTGACGACTGCAACTCAGTTTGTTACTTTAAATGAGCTCCACTGAGGATTGTGTAAGATGAAGAACAATACATGCCATGAAATGAAATTAAAAGGCAAATTCAGGAGAAACTGATTTAGAAGAACTAAAAAAAGTCATGGTTTGTAATTGAATCTGTTACATGGTGGTCCAAACTGGGCCAGTCTGTGTTGGGATTGTTGGAGTTGAACCTGTAACTAAGGATATGCATATGACTGCGTTTACTTACTAAAATCGTATCATCCATAAGACAATTGCAATGTCACAAAGGGCATAACTCACACACTTATAGTGGGAGTAGTGTGTTCATTACAGTTAGGTGTGTATGATGGTACTGTTGACTTTTGCACACACTCTCACAGGCTGAGATTTGTTGTGGAAGTGGGAAGAAAATAAAGCAGAATAAAAGATTATTTTAAATGGAAAACAGACCTGGAGAGTTCACTAAGTTTCTGACATAATCTTGAGTGGGTGGGTATTACAGAGATCCTGTTGGCTACAGGGGTTTAGAGTGACAGCTAAATCACCTGGGCTTTATCTGATAAATCACTTCCATACACAAACATGTCTGAGACCTTCAGATACATAATATATAGTATATATTAAGATGCAGCTAAATTTAAAATTAGATTATGTGAATAACTTGGCAGTCTATCTATCTATCTATCTATCTATCTATCTATCTATCTATCTATCTATCTATCTATCTATCTATCTATCTATCTATTTATCTATCTATCTATCTATCTATCTATCTATCTGTCTGTCTGTCTGTCTGTCTGTCCGTTTGTCTGTCTATTTATCTATCTACAGACTATCTGTCTGTCTGTCTGTCAGTCTGTCTGTCTATCTATCTACAGTCTATTTGTCTGTCTGTCTGTCTGTCTGTCTGTCTGTCTGTCTGTCTGTTTATCTATCTACAGACTATTTGTCTGTCTGTCTGTTTGTCTGTCTGTCAGTCTGTCTGTCTATCTATCTACAGACTATTTGTCTGTCTGTCTGTGTGTCTGCCTGTACCTCTTTGCTTAAAGCAGCAGACTGTATGTCAGTGGCAGCTCAGAGACAGGTCGTGTCCTAATCCTGACAACTGAGAGACACTGAGCCACAGCCACTGACGGCTCTTGACACATTAAATGACTTGACCTATCAAAGATGAGAGCAGTGCTATCAGTGAAGCAACCTTAGAATTCTGAAGACTTGATCAAAAAAAAGAGGTTGTCTTTCTGTCAGCTTTTTCCTCATTGGACGTTTGAAAGCTTTAGGATTTTATGCATGTTAAGTTCAAAACTATTGCCCATGTTTTAATACCTACTGTATATTGTCATAACACCACTGTTTGTCTGAGCCTGTGTGACGGCTTGGGAAGGTGTTGACAGAAGGTAATAAAAAAATTCAGATTCATAAGAGGATTAGCACCTTTGTTGTTTGTTTCATCAGGTTTATCCTTTTAATTATAAGCTTTAACGTTGTTTTTCCTCTCCTCACATCATCCCATTATGTGTGAATGTGCATGTGAGTGTTCTCTGGCCGAGGGAACTTAAAGTGGTTTGGTGTTCTGCACCCATCTCTCTTCTCATGTCGTGTCCTGTCATTAGCACTGAGAGCAGTAGAATCACAGCTAATGGGTGAAGAGGAGCTTGCCTGGAAAGGCACAAGCTTTGAGCTGCATCAATAATTCAGAGAGCCCATCGTAGCTCTGCTAATCAGCACCAATTTGTGTCAGCCCAAGCCACTGCCATCTTCAAAATGGCCTCTTAAAACCACACTGATAAGTCTACAGACACGCCAGAAAAATGATCCATCTCGCTCACCAAATGGCCAGTGGCCAGAGGCTGAAACAAATCTACTATCCAATTGTTCTCAGGAAGAGATAAATTGGATGTCTTTTAACACTTAATTGTCATTTTGTCTTTCCCTCTTTGTCTAATTCTGTCTCTTTTTGCCATCGCAGACCTTGATAAGCATAAGCTAATGGAAAGTGTGAACAGATTTCCGTTTGTTCATTATGATCACATTTAAAATTTCAAGTAACTATGCTCTAGGTCAAGAACATACTTTTTAAATTGATGATTATCAGAATTTGCATTCTTCTTCAGTAATTGACTCATGAAAACAGAGTTAGATGTCAAACTACATGTCAAACTGAGAAAAGGATGATGTGAATGGGAAGCTATATCACTATATTAGTCTTGATGTAAGGCAGTTGCTAATGTGTTGAAAGCTTTTCATTTCACAAAGATCTTTTTGTCTTTATGCCTCTGGAGATGGCACTATTTACATGATCTTGAGCGGGTGGGTTTTTAGAGTTTGGGTCATAATGGCTGCCGAGGTCTGAAAAAAAAAAACAGATCAATCATAGCAGTCTGTTCCTGCTTCTGTGTTTTCTAGATTTTAAAAAAATGTGTCCAAAAATGTGTTTCATCGTGATTTACATTACAAAATGTATTACATCCTGACATTTGTTTTTTAATAAAGGAACATCTTTCAAACATAAGTCACATTAATATTGTTGTTACTTAAATCTGGTTTTAGTTTTCACGTCTTATAGGTTCAAAAGTCTAAAGCCAAACTATCGGAGCATAAATTTAACAGTTTCTAAATGATCTAAAATATTTATGAAATCTTAAAATTCTAATTTAAAAACAAAGAAGGAAAAAAGTCTTCAGTGTTGGGTAGTAGGCTCTGAGGAAGCAATGTAGTGGAAATGTTATCCCAGAAGGTTGCGTAATATCCAGAAATCTTCCAGTCAGCTGAACGAGGATACAAATATATGAGTCAGATTTACTGAAGTATGTGCAAATTCACTTAGACATCCTACATTTATTTCATTGCGTATGTTCATGGCACAACCTGTCATTTGCCTTGTGAATTACACACCAAGTGACTTAATGGAAATAAATATCCCTACCCTTGTTATGCATCTTGTAATCTGTGTGTAGCTCCATTAGCTTAACTTGTGAAAGAAAGTAGCTAAAAGTATTGAGCAAATCACCGGGCTGTAGGAGGAGGTACAGTGGTGCAGATGCTACCCCGATACACCACTGTAAGCCGCTTACCTGCTCAGCAGAAGGACATATTCCTATAAAAGGGCCCCATCTGTCTCTCCTCTCTCATGTCTCCATCATGATGTCAGTGCAGTAGAAATGACACGAGTGCCCCCTCACCCATGTGCTAGTGCAGGACGAATGGCTTGTTGACGATATCTGTCATGCATTTTAATAGCAGCTGCACTGCCGGGGCTTGTTTTTCTCCCTGCTCTTCCTCATCCTCCACAGTGTCAGCCTCTTATGCCAGATTGATTATGACATGGGATCCAGTGCCATCTGATGTGGCACAGTTGGTATCAAAAAAAAAAGGAAGGGGGGGGTAGAGCACTGGGCACAAGTTGATTAGGGAGTAGCACACAGCTAATTCCTGCCTCTGTTTCACTCAAGTGCACTCCTCTCACTCTCTACCTCTACTTGTTTGGCTCATGGCTGACAGATGTTAATCTCTCATGGTTTGCCTCCTGTCTGTTTCACTAGGCCTCCATCCATCACTCTCTCCATCCTTCATATGGACTTTAAGTTTTGACTTTTTAAAAGGTAGTGACAAACTTTGCTGGAGCATCTGTTTGTGCACATGTTGGTGTAGGTGTGCATTTCTAGCTGCTATACTGTCTTTGCTGCTGTTTCATTTATTTATTGAAGGCATATTAGCACTTACAGCACATGCGATTGTAGGAAGTAAAGAAAAATCGATTATTTAACTTACTAATTTTGTTTAATGTGTGTATTGGTGGGGGGCACGGTGGCTTAGTGGTTAGTGGTTTCCTCCAGGTACTCCGGTTTCCTCCCCCGGTCCAAAGACATGCATGGTAGGTTGATTGGCATCTTTGGAAAATTGTCCGTAGTGTGTGTGTGAGTGAATGAGAGTGTGTGTGTGCCATGCGGTGGGTTGGCACTCCGTACAGGGTGTATCCTGCCTTGACGCCTGAGATAGACACAAGCTCCCTGTGACCCGAGGTAGTTCGGATAAGAGATAGAAAATGAGTGAGAGAGTGTGTATTGTTTTTTTTTGTTTTTTTTGTTTTTTTTCTTCAGTTAGTGCATCCTACAAATTCTTACCACTAGCTAACTCTGCCCTATCATATCAGCTACATATCAGCTACAGGTGAAGGTGAAGACTAGCATGTGCTTCCTCCGAGAAACGTTTACTGATGCCGTGTCACAGTGCAGCCAAGCATGTTCGGAGAAAAATAACTACTCTCGTCCATATACGTACATGAGTTCACTGAAACTCACAATTGGTTTGTGTTGCTCTGATTGACAGGAAAGAGAGTGATGCCATCTTTCACAACCGGAGAACATGGCAAGTTTTCTGTCTTGGAATCATGGCCACAGATGGCTGTCACATTGTCAGGATTTGCGATCGTCTGATAACAGATCAAACGATTTATCTGTTGTTCCATTTGTAAAACCATAATGTGTGTATTTATGTGCTTGCATATGTGCATACATGCTTTAGGGTTTTATTTTTATCACACTTAATCTTATACTAATTCTTATTACCACCTATATCCTCTCAGCATGTGCTGTTATTCTACGTAATATTTTTTTGCATATTATTTTATTTCTCCTTAGTCGTGAACTGCACAGAGCCTGGGCATGTGGAAAACAGTGTGAGACAGGTCCTGCCCAGTGGACCTCATCGCTACAGCTTCCAGACTACAGTATCTTACACATGCAATCCAGGATACTACCTGCTGGGCACCAGCACGCTGACATGCCAGGGTGATGGCACCTGGGATCGGTCACTGCCCAAGTGTCTCTGTGAGTTTCTTGCTTGTCTTTTGCAACATTTTATTTTTGAATGCATTAACCTATGAATAGCATCGAGTGTAGATCTGTGACCATTGCTATCATTACCATAATAAATATGTATATTAAGATATAGAGGACACATGATGTAACAATAGACATGCCTGAGCTAAGCTTGGGATGGGATATACTACTACAAACCATTCAGAGATTTAAATGTCATAAGCAGGGCATTGTTGTCAGTGTAGAATGTAAAAGAAAGTCATTGAAAAGCTTGAATGAGAGAGAAGTGTGATCTTACTTCCTTTCTTTAGTAAGAATGCATGCTGCTTCATCCTGAAGTAGCTAAAACATCCTTAAAGTGGCAGCATACAATATGGCAATATGTTAACATAATATTTTGCAACGATACATCCGTACAGGCTCATAGATGTATTCTTGTTTTATTTCTTAAACCATTCTTTCGTAATTTGAGGCAGTGGTTAAACCACCTCAAGTGGTTAAGACTCGAGGCTGTTGATCGGAAGGTTGGGGTTCAAGCCTCAGCACTGCCAAGCTGCCACTGTTGGGCATCCTTAACCCTCCCTGTTGTATGAGGGGTGCTGTATCATAGCTGCCTTTTGCACTCTGACCCCAACTTCCTCAGTTGGGATATGGGAAGAAAAGAATTCCTCTGTGCTATAGTGTATACCATATGTGGTAATAATAAAGACATCTATGCTTGATTCATTTCATAATGTTAAAGCACTCTCATGAAAGATACAGATCGATTAATGGGCAGGGATTGTGTCAGATTTGTCCTCCGACATTTGAATCCATCCATACCAGAATTTTTTTGTAATACTATAATGTGATACCAGAATGTACCATATGTATTACTTTTGCCTCTCTCTGTTTCTCTCCCTCATGCCTCTGCTACAGTGGTGTTGTGTGATCATCCCAGCATACCTCCTTACACACAGATCTCAGGGGAGAGGAGAACAGTGGGTTCAGTTATACGCTACAGCTGCATAGGTCATCGCACCATTGTAGGCAACACCACCCGTGTGTGCCAGCTGAATGGCCAGTGGAGTGGATCACCACCACACTGTACTGGTAATTCATTATGCCTCTTAACTAATGCTTACAAGTCAACTAATGTCACAACCAGGGAAGGAAGGAGACGGACCAGTACACAGGATAGCTAGAAAGGAATGGGGTTTAATAAATGATGAAGACAAATACAGTAAAATGACGAGGACTAAAATAATACAAACGACAACACTTACAGTAACAATGACTAGGGTAACGTAACTAGCTAATGAATCCGCGCTGCCATCGGCAACATGGCTCACATTTATACATAAGACAGTGATGACACAATGGGAAACAGGTGTGGAGACAGGGAGGAGCAGACGAAGGCGGGGCAGACACGTGACGGAGAACAATAACAAACACACATGGCCGAAAGTCCGGGCTGATCCCTGACAACTACTCATTTTTAAAAATTATTTAAATTTCAGGAGTATTATTAGAGTCCAGAAGATCAGTGGCCATGGTGCTCCAGCGGCTGAGCACACCATCCCACTATAACCTATTTTAATCTCCTCCTATCAGCCTCTGCTACAGTACATGAACCCCCACAAGCCTGTCAGCTTATGAGCTGTCCTTCTTCACTATAAACCCATGGCCCCCACACAGCTATCAGATATGCCACCACATAGCCTCATCCTGTGCAGTAAAACCAGCCTGACAGGTTAATGTCGCAATTCATGGCATTCATATTTCTCAAAAATTGCATCTTTGCTACCAGGGATCACATTGGCCATTTTACAACAGAATTTCAAATTGCACTGGGATAAATATCCAATGTAAAGAGTGACTTCAGCACTACGGAAATGGAAAATACAGATGTCCATAAACTATTTACTCAATTTTCTCAATAGCATTTGTGGCTGTTTGTGAAACAGAACCATGTGGACAGATGAGACTCATGTTCATTTGTAAATGCCTCAGCAGAGAGCAGTTTATATGATGAACAGGGCAATGGAAGGAAATTTCATTTCTCTGTCAGGTTCATGTCCAAAGTCTGTCAGCATGCCACATGAATGCTAGAGTGCTCTTTATTCTCTTCATATGCATGAAAAAAAATGCATGAAAAAAAAATCACCTCACACAGAAGTATGTAAAAGTTCAGGGAGTGAAATCAGACCTTATCCAGCTTGAGATAAGTTTAGACAAACGAAAATGCAAAAAATCAGGCTGAATAAGTGTGTTGTTAACAGTGCTGTTCTGTTTTGGTGAGTGTCTTGTGGGTTTGTGGGTAGTTAGGGGTTAGAGTTAGGAGTTGGGGGTATAGGAAATGTTGAAACAGCTCCAGCACCCCCCCTGGACTGTTGGTCCTGCAGGGATGACTATTTCGAACAAAAGCCATATTGGAAGATTGAGGTGTGTGTGTGTGTGTGTGTGTGTGTGTGTGTGTGTGTGTGTGTGTGTGTGTGTGTGTGTGTGTGTGTGCGCGTGTGCGTGTGTGCGTGTGTGCGTGCGCGTGTGTGCGTGCGTGCGTGCATATTTTTAATCCCACTCCCAAAGGCATTCTATTCAAACCTCTCCTTATTTTCTCTTCTATACTTCTGATATGTTATTTTCAGGAATGTTGTTGAAGAACTAATTTAAACTCAGATCTCACGAAAAGCATCTAAAGAGGAATGAAAACCTAGTTTAAAATGTTCAGGTTAATGAACCTTTTTACTGATCATTGCTGATAGTTTTTAGCACGTCTGTTGGCTTCAAGCTTACATTGTTGTTGTAGCTGTGACATCATTATGAAGGACATTTGAAATGTCTAGCAAAACAAGACAACATTGTTGAATAGTTAAATATTTTAAAGAGGGAATAAATATAAAAAGTTGAGTATTCTGTGTATGTGTGTGTGTACAGTATGTGTGTGTGAGAGATAGACAGAGAGAGAGACAGACAGACAGACAGACAGACAGACAGACAGACAGACAGACAGACAGACAGACAGACAGATAGACAAAGTGTGTGTTCAAGTTTAATCACATAAGTAAATTTGTGTTAAATTGTGTGTCTTATTGCAGGTGATTCAGGCGGTAGATGTGGTGACCCTGGTGTACCCGTGCATGCTATCCGTCTGGGAGAGCAGTTCTCTGTGGGCAGTGTGGTGCGCTTCAGCTGCGAGCCAGGATATGTGCTTCGTGGTTCTTTAGAGCGGACCTGCCTGGCCAATGGCACCTGGCTGGGGACACAGCCTGAGTGCCAGGGTAAGTATATATTCCACAGGGGTACACGTCTGGGTTTTAGCAGCACTGGAAAATTCATCCGACCGTAAACGTGCTGTGCAGATGCAGGGATCTATTTCATCACACCCTAAAAAAATTGAAGGAGAGACAGAACAGGAGAGGGTCTTTTCTTTCCCCGATATTATTTACTAAATCTCAGCAGCTCTAATGTAATCTTTTAGTGGTGAAGCTTCACACGGTGTGTACACATTTTTTTCTCCTGCTTTGCTTTGAGTATTTATGCCCTTTTCCCTCAACAAACTGCACATGTTGCAGTGTGAATCCCAGTGTGTGTCATAGAAGTCCTCGTTCCCTGTGTATCCAACTCCTTCCCTCTCACTCTATTCCATCTGTGATTATTTCTCTCTCCCCAATTCATTCTTTGGCCACATTGCCATTCTGCTCATGTTCCTGTGGGTAAAGTACTTGCACAGAAAGGGGTGACAGAAGAGCAGAAATATCCAAGTTAATTACCCATGGGGACACACCTACCATTTCTCTCAACTGTCTGCTTTAACTATGTCCTTTATTCAAAAGGATGGCAAAGAGCATCTCTTGAAAATGTATTTTTTTTTTTTTTTTAATATCTTACAAACTCTATGCTTCACTGTTTCTTTGCTCTGATGTTATTTTTATATGTCTGTGTATACAAAAATAAGTCTTACAAAGATAGTAGTTACAATTGCTGGAATACACAATATAATATTGTGTTTATATAAAACTATACAGCTGCAAGTTTGTGTGCTTGTTTTAATAAAGGGTGCCAATAATTTTGGAGTCTTCATAATTGAAATAGACAGTCAAATGATTTCTATGTTATCCGCTCAGTCGATTTCCATTATTATGACTGCGTGACCAGTGAAACGTGTCAGTCTCAGACAGGTTTTCTGGAAAGCTTTAGTATGTTTTAAAATCGAAACGAATGAAGAGCTATTAAGGCAGGGCAGAGGGTACAGCACAGGTTTAGAAGGTTAGGACCCTACAACAGCACTGCCAGATTTAATCACAGTTAGGGCACCAAGGGTGTTGACTCATTACCAGAGTCTGTGTCCTTTCTTTCACCCATGCCATTGTGCCCTTGAGCAAGGCTTTTAAACCCAACATGGCCCCCTTTTTTGCCCTTGTTCTAGTTTTAGTGCAGATGCCTAGAAAGATCTTTCTTACTCTCTCTCTCTCTCTCTCTCTCTCTCTCTCTCTCTCTCTCTCTCTCTCTCTCTCTCTCTGTCAGTTGTGTCTTGTGGCAATCCCGGCACTCCTCGAAACGCTTTGATCCAGTTCCATGATGGGCTGGTCTTTGCCCGCTCCATCACATACGCATGCAGAGAGGGTTACTATTCCAACGGCCTGCTCACACGCCACTGCACCGTCAACGGGACGTGGACTGGAGACATGCCTGAATGCACAGGTACCGTCTACTGTAACATTAACGACTCTCTAACTACCTCTCTATTACCATCACAGCCACCCAGAAACCTTTTATTCCCCTGGAGTCCAAATAAAACTTTCATTTTATATTAAAATCGTGGCAGTCCTAATTATTTTTTGTATACATGTGTGCTTAGCTTGGTTTGGATAACAAATATAAAAATTAAAAATTATTAAATTATTAAAATATTATTATTATTATTATTATTATTATTATTATTGTTATTATTATTATTATTATTATTATTATTATTATTATTATTGTTATTATTATTATTATTATTAATAATAATAATAATAATAATAATAACAATAATAATATGATTATTATTGTTGTTATTATTAATAATAATAATAATAACAACAACAATAATACTATTATTAGCATGTGACGTCATACGAAAACCTGTGACTCAATTCCCCTCCTTGGTCTGAGTGTTTTGATGTTTGATGTTGTGCAAATGTATTATTTTCATGTGACATCACGTGACGTCATCAGAATACCTGTGAGGAAGTTCCCATCATAGTTCTGAGTGTTTTGATATGTCACATGTTGTTTTTTGATTTTGCATATTTGGGGGCAAGGCTGCGAGACAACCGAAAGGCCAGTCGGTACACCAATTTAAAATTTTCAGTTCAGAGTATCATCATAAAGTAGTTGGCCGAGTTTGGTGTAGATAGTTCGAAAGCTTGCTGATTTATAAACCTCCAAAGTTTATAATGGTGAGTCTATGGGAAAAAAGTCCATTTTGAGACCCGGTACCTGAAGTACCGGTACTCGGATCGCTTAGAAAAGTAATAGCATCAAACTTCAGAACGGGTTCTACAACATATCCGATTTTGGTTCATGTGGCTGGAAAGCACTAGGAGGAGTTACTCTTGATAAATTTTTGTCTAAGCTTAAAAAGGAAAACAGAATGTTGGCTTCTACAAAGCCAACATAATTAGTTGATAGTGTAGATATAAATATTGATTAATGTAATCTTTTAAAACAACTGATGCTTATACAGTATCTCAGAATTTTCGGATGAAAACCTCATCATTCAAATATTTTTTATAATGAATGTTAATATCTTCCGGTAATATAAGAAGTCAATAGGAGAGTTCATTGTTACTTTTTGTGTCAGCCCTGGACTTGAGCCAATCAGATAAACCTACATTGACTGTGTTGTAGAGATTAGCCCTGTCCATCTTCTTAGCATTAGCCTTACATGTAAAGGCTTGCTTCTGAAACACAATAGAGACAACTTGGGCTCCGAGCTAATGGAGGTCACAAGAAGCCATTATGTCTACTGGCACGATGCTTTCACTTTTCAGAGGCTGCTGAATAATGATCCCAAATGCTGTCTAAATCGCTGACACAAACCACGAAGCTTTTTCTTGCGATAATGTAAAATGAAAAATATTTCTAAAGAAATTCATTAATTGAGGGGCAATGCAGAGATGTAATTTATCTCTATATAATTGATTTATAGTAGTAGGTAAAAATCTAATCATTTTAATCCTAAACCCAAAATGGAGAAATATGACAGGGTAATTGTGTAATTCTCTAATTATCCTCTTTGTTGTCACACCATCATTCTCTGCCTTTTCTTATTCAGTTATTAACTGCGGAGACCCAGGAGTGCCTGCAAATGGCCTGCGACTGGGCAACGACTTCACATACGGCAGCGCTGTTAGCTTCCAATGTTCCCCAGGCTTTACCATGGATGCTGACCGTGCCTCCAAGCTCATCTGCACAAAAGATCGCACTTGGAATGGCACCAAACCAGTGTGTAGAGGTACAATTCAGCTTAGAACATTGAGTACATTATGTTACAGTACTAATTATGTGCTGTGAGCAATCCCAGTCATGGCTAGTTTGGTTTTTAAGGTGAATGCTGTAAATTATCCAGAGGAATGATGCAAGATCTAAAATTGAAGTTCACTGACAAAAGCAGTAAGAATTTCATAGTGAAAAAGGAGTTTTGCCACAATATATTATAGTTCTCTCATGATCTGAAAGGAGTCATGATAATACATAAGAACAATTAGTACATTAGTAAGTCCACACTGGAAAAAAAATCACTGATCATATTAAAATATGTGTGATGTACTCAGTGATTCTGGTGATATATATGTTGGTGAGGACTTAATAGTTATGTGCAGCCATCAAAAATTATCATTTAATAACAAAAGTTATTGGGCCCTATGTGGTAGAAACATGATTTTTCGGGCAGGATATGTTAGTCCAAATCCCGACAATGCCACAGTCATCCATGTCCAGGAGCCAAGAGAACAAATTTGGTCATGGCTCTGGATGTGAGGGATGGCATGCTCACTTTCCCCTGTCAATCACAGTGACAAAAGGCAATTGTGAGCATCTGTGAGCTCATGTATGCAGAGAAGAGGGTAGACACGTGCACACTCGTCTTCCTCATCCAGTTACAGCCCTATATACATACACACATCAGGAACATACTAACTACACAAAAACTCTGGGGGTGATCTGTAATAAACCATTCACTGCATATACTCCAGTAGATATCTCTTTACTCGGAGTATGTTATGCTGCCATGTAATGCAGCATAAACAACAATTTGAAAAAATGCACTTGTCTGGCTTCATGTGTCATGGAAGAAGCACGTTTTGAAGCGAACTTTACCCTTCCTGGTTTTGTAGGTGTAGGAGAGCTGCCTGTTGGGTAGAAAGTAGCAGGTGGCAAACTTGCTTTCTTACTTGTAAATAGTCTCTTATTATTTCCAATAATTCATATAGACAATGTAAATTTGGCCAAACAGAGGACTAAAAACAGAAAGTAATTAAAAAGACTGTTATTTGACAGTATGATAATATGCTAGCTTAAAAAATCCATTAGTACTGATGCTGTGAGTAAATGCTGATTACAATTTTGCTATTTTTGTTCAAAGAATTGACATACCAGCTATTGTAGATTAATTTATTTGGCTGTGTTCTTTGCAGCAATTGTATGTGGAACACCACCCAGTATTCCTAATGGCCAGGTGGTAGGAACTGACTTCCAGTGGGGCTCTAGCACCAGCTACACCTGTAACCAGGGCTATCAACTCTCTCTGCCCACTGTCCTTACCTGTCAAGGCTCTGGCAACTGGAGTGGGGAAAGGCCACAATGTTTCCGTAAGTCTCACTTTTAAAATGGTGTACTTGTTCCTTTTCCAGAAATTATTATCCAAATCCTCAGCAGCAGGCAATGTACAGAAGACCCTCCTCTCAACAGGGAGTCTCGGAACTGGAATTAAGTATAACAGGAACAAAAGCCAAGACTATAGTTGTAACACATGAAAGACTGAATAAAGATAAATTATGTTTTATGTTTTTATGTTATGTAACCGTGCTTTTTATCCATTACAGCTGTGTTCTGTGGGGATCCAGGGATCCCAGCCCAGGGCCGGCGGGAGGACCAAGGATTCACTTACCTTTCCTCTGTATTCTTCTCCTGCTTTCCACCTCTGGTACTGGTCGGCTCCACACGGAGGTACTGCCAGTATGATGGAACCTGGAGTGGGAGTCAGCCATCTTGTATAGGTATGAGGTTATGCAAGTTTCAAGGCATAGAGTGACAGGTTTTAGTATAGTTTAAGCATGCATTATAAAGCTATATATGAAACTACATTCAGAAATTAGTGGGCTAAATTTATGATCAGTCTAGACTTTTGTAGTGGGGATTCTCAATTAAAAAAGATCTTAGTTGAGAACTGTCAGAATAGGATAGATTATAACACTCCTATTTGGTTTGTGAAACTTCTTATATGCTGAATGCATAGAATTATGTGTGTTTTTGTATGAGTAAGCTGTCCATTGGTCATCAAGTTAAGGGCATAATGGTGATATATTTTCAGATCCGAGTCACACAAGCTGTGTGGATCCTGGAACACCCCTATTTGGTTTTCAGAACAACACTCAAGGTTACCAGGTACCATATCACAAAATAATATACGTTTCTCTAAATCTAATAATCCTAGTCTTTGTAATACCCTGTGATAAATTGTGACTTTTGGGTTTGCACCAACACAGATTGGCAGTACAGTGTTCTACAGCTGCAGAAAGGGTTACCTGCTCCTTGGCTCTATTTCTCGTACCTGCTTGCCTAACCTCACTTGGAGTGGAATGCCACCAGAGTGTATTGGTAAATAACATTTTCTATAAAATTACATATAATTCATTTATAATAACTCGGCCCATCATATTGTTTTTATGCATTCAAGAAGGAAATAGAACCTAATGGGGTATTATAAGACCCGATGTGAAGCAGAATACCTGTTATCACAATGTTGATTATTTTCCTAAAAGCAAGTCTCAGCATGTTAATCCACTTATACCACAGGTTTTCACTGTTTACAACATTTCATGTATTAATCATTGCAAACTGCAAAACTTCAAGACTTTTCCTGGTAGATCTTTAACACTGACTGTTTATAGGAGATTCCTTCCAAAATGTTAAATAACCAGCTCCATGCTTCATCATGTCATTATTTAAATGAAACAGATCACATGGCCTGTCTTACTTTCTGTCTTACTGAATTTATGCGGACACTATTGTCAGAGCCTATGCTGTTAGAGAAAATGAATTAACACTTTAGTGGATATAAACATGGCTGAAAAATAGTCATTCAGAATAGGAACTAGGAACTTTGTATTTAATCTATGCCATTTTGTGTAAAGTGTACTTAATCTTTTCCTTAGCTCACCACTGTAGTCAGCCTGAACTTCCAGCACAAGCAGATGCTAGAGCCATAGAGCTGCCATCTCTGGGTTACACTCTCATCTACACCTGTCAGCCTGGCTTTTATTTAGCCGGAGGCTCTGAACACCGCACGTGCAGACCTGATGGCAGCTGGACTGGCAAGCCACCACTATGTGCAGGTATCATGCAAAACAAAAGTTTTTAAGTCTTTTTTCCTGTTCATAATCCCTGTTTTTTTTTGTGTGTTCTCTCAGTACATATACATGTCACATGTACATCATCTTTACTATTTAATAGCTAATTGTTCAGATTTACTGCACTTTTGTACTTCTTTCAGTCTTGCTAATGTTGATGAATTGCTGTCTGCACCTGTTTCCTCTCAAAAGGCTTGCACTGTCAGGGAGCTCCATTCATCACACTACCATTGCAATTTTAGACTTTAAAGCTCTGATTAGCCCAGTGCAAGGTGCTGATTTGGTTAGGAGTAAATGTGGTTTTGGAACACACAGACTGTGTTACACCTCCTGTGACACATAAATGGATCCCATTCAGCCTGTAAGGTGGTTAATTAGAACAAAAGAAGCCAAACTTTCATTCAGTTTTTTTCAGTGTGCCTAAGACGTGGGAGTAGTTCTTGCAAATAATGGCTTTGATAGATATTGAGCCATAAGTGGGTGAAATATGGCACTGATAGTCTTTAAAGCCAAGCTATAAAGATGGAGGGAGGACTGTGCTGCTGGCTTTTCACAGTAGAGGAATATTAACAGTACCTGTGGGAAAGCTGACAGAGAGTGTGTTCAGGCTTCTGACAGCTAATAAAGCTCTGTCTTCCCTGAATGTGTGTAGAGGTTTTATTACTTACTGTTAGTTTTAGTACTACTCTCAGAAAATAACGCAGCATTAGCAAAACCAGTTAGTTTGAACGATTCTACTAGATCGATTGCCACAACGTATGTTAATGCACCTTATATAACAGGTGCATATAACATTGGAAAACCAAGCACTTAGAAACTTTGACACAGAAAATAGAAACTTAATCATTAGTTATGTAAGATACATTAGTTCAGTAAGATGACCAAGTTAGTAATTAAATCAGATTATAAATTGCATGATTGCAATGTATTCTTTTTTTCCGGTCAGAGATTATTTATTCATCCATCCATCCATCCATCCTTCCATTCATTCATTCATTCATTCATTCATTCATCGATTGTATCCTTGTCAGGCTCATGGTGTATACAGAGTCTTTCCTGGGAACATGTTTTGGGATTTAGGACTTATTTTTCTTTTTTGTGCGTCCGTCTAAAAGCTAAAATAAAACATACAATTAGCAGTACATTAATAACACTCTCTATCTCTACCCCCCCCCCCCTCTCTCTCTTTCTCTCTCTTTCTCTCTATCTCTCTCATAGCTGATAACAGACCAAGTGGAAAAACAGTTGGAAACGTGCAAGAGCCCCCTAACACAAAACTTCATGGTAAGTGTTAATTTAAAAACAAACACAATCATACATTAACAAACAAATGCCTCAACAAACCTTTTTTTTAACCCTGTCTTTTCCCCAGTGCCTAGTGGAGTGTTTGCCCGGAACTCACTGTGGAGAGGCTCATATGAATATCTTGGGAAGAAGCAGCCAGCCATGCTGAGCATAACTGCTTTTGAACCATTTAGTAACCGGGTCAATGGCACCCTCATGGACCACAGTGGAGTGCAGCTTAATCTGGCTGGTGTGTATCTCCTACTCCTAAACATCACTCTCCTAAACTGTGTACTGTTGTTCGTATATCATAGCTCAATATGGCATTAGTGCATATAAGCTGTGTAGCACATCATACCAGATTAGCCTGGTTTAAAAAGTTTGGAATAAAAATGAAATCGGCATTCAAGATAATGTGTTTAGAAATGTAGTTCTTATTAAATGAATACATGCAGAACAGTACACACTAATCTAATATGCAATATGAATAAAATGAATAAGCTTCTATTCATATTCATATTTATTCAGCTAAGAAACAAAGCAGTTTTTTGTTTGAACATTTGCAAGTAAAATGATGCAGAATATCACAAAAAAAAGAAACAAATACTTGAAAGTGTCATACAGTATATAAGGTGATGGGATGCTGTTACAATATACTGTAAATGCAGAATTTAATAGCTACAAGTAGTCTACAGTAAAACCTACAGCTTAGTAAACTTGCTTCAAGTCTTGAAACATACATTAAAGATACCAAATGAATCTCTTTCCACTTTGTATTTTGCACTTACCTAGAAACTCACAAAATAAACCAGACTTATTATTGTATACATAGTAAATTTACCTGGTAGTAATTTTGTATTTTTTTTTTGTAAATCAACTGCTTGTAAATCAACTGTTTTATCCCATGCAGGAACCTATAAGAGAGAAGAGGCCCATTTGTTGCTCCAAGTCTATCAGATCCGAGGGCCAGTGGAAATCTTTGTCAACAAATTCAAAATTGACAACTGGGCACTAGATGGACATGTATGTAAATCTTTTTTTTCTTTTTTCTTTTAGAAGGTGTTGAAAGAGGAAATATTAGTAACAGTGTTAACAGCAAGCCACTCTAAGCATAATTCCTGAAGCTGACAGAAATGTGTTAACTCTTACCTGTCCCCCCCCCATTTTCATGATTTTCGCCTAGATGACATACCCACCTAAAAGGTGGTACAGCTCCCATATACTTTGAAACACAGAGGTGAGCCTGGTCTCATTGGAAAGAAGAGAGTCTCTAGTTTCTGATACAAGTGTGATTCTAGGCCTTACTGATACAGAGTTACAGAGGCTAGAATGGAGGGTTTTTTATTTCCGTCTGAGTTGTTTACCTGATAAACTGATTACATACATTGCTGTATATAATGATGGTAGGTAAACAACAACTGAGGGTCATAGCCACATGTCTTGGCTTTCACCAAAAAAAATAATGAAGTCAAAAGACTCAAAAATGGATTTTATATGAATATTTTTCTACGGACATGTCTGTCCGTTCATGTTTTTCTTGTTTATTTGTTTACTGTATAACTTTGTATAAAAAGACTGCATGCTTAGTTCAAAAGTCAATATAGTCAATATAAAAGTCTATAACAAAGACAACCCCTCTGCCTAGAAGTCTGCTGTGAAAAAAAAGGCTGTAAACTGACACCCTGAGGTGTGAGAGTGTGAAAAGTTCGAGAATTGCGCAAAAAAGTTGAAAAAAATTAAAATGCGTGCACTCATTGCACAGCCCACCCTCACCAGATGTATCATGTTGCATCTCGTTGGAATCGTCTCCTTATTGGCTAAAGAGCTATGATGCTCGCGAAACATCAAATCACTACTGGAGGGAGCAATTGTCAGTCAAAGGGAGGGTGTCCCACATAGCATGGAGAGACCTCATTGGCTTCTCAGCTGCCTATCTCTGCACCACAGGCACTGGTTGGCTCATGAGAGGGCTTGTTTGATTCGTTAGACCCTCGACTACAAATCTGATGCATTTTGTAAGTTTTGTAAGCCTCCAATGAGAAGTAGGAGTCAAACAAAGGACGGAACTGAACCGCTGTTTACAGTTTCCGGTCACAAACATAATTCTTGTGAGGCGAGCAAAGCGTTTTGGATTAAAAGGCTTACATATTCCAGTTCCTTGGACTCTTGGGGATTTTTTTACAAGCATTTGTTTTGGAAAATACATTAACATTAGTGACAATGTGAAGAAAGGGAAATTGCGTTTAGGTAAGTAAACAAACCGAACTAGCGCCACCTAGTTCAGGTGGCTATCAAATGGTTAAATTACTATGACTGCTATAAATCATATTATGCTTTGTGTGTGCGCTTAATAAAATCCTGAGAGTCTAAGCTTTCAAACTTATAATTTAACTGTGTATTTAGAGGATTTAATGCTTAAAATTTACAATGAAGTTACAATGAAGTTGATGCAGTCTCGCCTCCTAGCGATGGTGGCTCGTTCACAAGACGGCGACCTGATAAGTGGTTTTAAAAACAATGCCAAGTTAATAGAAATGATGTCTGGACATTTTGCCACTTTTTTATAAGAACGTATGTCCTTCACCTGACACGCTGGTGTATGGATGCTGAGGTGTGTCACTTACAGGGGAGATTTTGCTTTATTCAGTAAATTAAGCTTATTGTTGAGGCCCAGAACATAACATATATCAAGATCTAAACCTGTGACCCTTCACAGTTATTCACTACTGTCCTTTGTGCATGCCTACTAATAAAATATCTTTATCTGGAGCATCATTGGTTCACATGGCATATGCTCAAAGCCCACAGATGCATATGGCTGAGGAGGGAAACATCACAGTATTCACTAATTAGCATATTCTGGATTATATCCCAACATTTAGCTGTTAGGCTCTTCCAGATGTTGTTTCTTGTCTAAACACAGTAAACATTATCAAATATCTAAAAGTGGAATTTGAAAAATCTGACACAATGACAAATTTAAAAAAAAAAAAAAAAAACAAGATCACTGTGTAATAGTAATCCATATATTTAGTATAGTAATCAGGCTATAGTAGTGCACAGTGGTAATGTGCAATGGAAACTGAGCACACATACTTTTAAGGAACAACAAAAGTCAGAAAACAAAATATATAAAATTATGCTAAAGTATTTTCCACCCTCTAGGGGCCTACATTTATTTTTAGCTGAAGAACATTTACTGTAGAGAATATGTTGGGCAGCAAAAGCCTTCAGCTGATGCTAGCAAGGGGAGAAGGAAAGTAGTTGCTAAGACATGACAAAGTGGAAGAGTGGAACTTAAGATAAAATAAAGAAGCTCCCAGCTGAGACTGTATTGAGCAGTAACAGTGAGATTATCAATGTATTGTCCTTTCTGCAGTTCTCTAAGTCTATAGAAATATGCTTATTTATTCATTTATATGAATGGGACAACATTAATAACATTGACTGTTGTGACGGTGCTTTGTAATAGTTTTGTGGGGGGGTTTTGTCACAGTAAAATCAGGACAGATGAGTTTGCACTTTTTTTTTCTATTAATTTCATTTGAGAGACAAACAGCTGAATGAGGGAATGTAGCGTAATGTAATTGCTTTTATTAAATAATGAAATGTAATGAAATAAAACATTTCATATAGTGCAGATCTTGGAAAATAATTAACTACACCACACTCATTGATTATTTTCTTAATACAGCATTCTGCATCATACAGTATATGTATTGTACAATAAGTGAGAGAAAGTTCTTCATAATTAACTTCCTATATATTTCTATACCTCCTCATCTTGGCATCTTCTTCCTAGTATTCACAAACCCCTACCATGAGTGTTACACTGCTTCCTTCAATTCCAGTAAAAGTTTTCAGATGTGTCCCCAAATTCTTTATTTATTCATTTTATTTATTTTTATTTTATTACTTTATTTTGATTGTGCCCAAGGTCTTTAATTAAAGATGCACAATATACAAAGTATTTAAATTGTGACATACTTTGTATTAAATATTAAATTTCATTTCTATTTAAGTATACAGTATGTGAGATCTATTATGGGACCTGTTAGCTGAGACAAAACTGAATATTAAGGATCTGTCTTACACAAGACCAAGCACTGTATTTCTGTGATTGCACTAATTATAACAAGAAAGGTTAATTGTATAATGAATTAAAAATCCTGATCTTACATTGGCACACTACTGCTTCATCTGCAATGTGCTACATTTTGGCAAAAGAGTTTGCTATAGTTATTAACGCATTAAGGAAACATCATTGTCCTCATGGCATCTACAGATCATCTAGCATTTGTTTGGTGTAGATGCAACTGTTTTATTGTTAGATTCATGCATGTGTCATTAGAGACAAGATAATTGATTTGCTTTCAACCCCCTGTTCAAACTCTTAGGCATATTTTGGGGAAACATTTAAAGATTAAAAGAACCCTTTAGAACCCTATAGTATCTCTCTTTCAGAGTCTTGGAACGAGCCACAAATGCTTCAACAATTCAAAAACTAGTCACTTTTTTATGCAGGATTTTTAACCACACTTTGAAGAACTCAATGCTCAGTCAAGTCAGAAAAGGAGCACCTCAGTAACAGCTTTCTATTTTATTTAACAGCTGTCTAGTTTAAACAGATGAAGCCATAAGTTCTCAAGGTTGATGTTCGTAGAGACTATGAAGATTCCCAGAGAGACTGTGACCATTTAATATTAAACTAAAACATCAAGGATGATTTTGTCCATTTCATCATTGGTGTGCTTTACTTAACTCCGAGTCCACAAGGATTGAAATTAAACATAGCAGTCCTTCAGATGGGTACGTGTATATCTCTACAGTTTGATTAATATGTGGCATTAATGAAGGAGCATAGCAGATAAATGCCTATCACTTTCATGGTCTCTCCCTCCACTTTGGAAAACTATACTGTGGTAATCCACATATTGTGTCACTATTTTGTGTCATCATCATAATAATAATAATAATAATAATAATAATAATAATAATAATAATAATAATAATAATAATAATAATAATAACAACAACAACAACAACAACAATAATAATAATAATAATAAATATATGTAATATGTTATAATATAATAATGTTATTATTATTATTGCTATTATTGTTATTATTATTGTTGTTGTTGTTGTTGTTGTTGTTAGTATTATTATTAAGACATAAAAATGACAAACAACGTGTGTTACCACAGTATGTTTTTTTAGTATCAGTAATAATAATAATAATAATAATAATAATAATAATAATAATAATAATAATAATAGTTGTTGACATTATAGGACAGTTATGTCTTACACAAAGAATGATGCAAACATGTTAAATACATTCATTTTATTGAAAAAGACCTCTTTGGGTTTCATTACAAATGTCTTCATAAAATAGGTATTTGGTAAACTGATAACTGTCCCTAATGTTGCCTCAAGAAAATACATCAAATGACACAAACTTTTTCAGCCATAAATAAAATAAATATGACAAGATGTAATATATAAATGGAAAGAGAAGTGTAATAGAGTAGAAAAATGACTACAAGGGCAGTTTACACTTACAAATAAAATTATAAAAATACATTTTAATGACTTTATATTCAGGTTGCTTTTACCTGGAGCATTACAATTATGTAAATATGATTTCCATAATTATAGATTAATTTAAAATGCTACTTACTGAAATTTCATTAGGGCTAACTCCAATTTAAAAACACTTGCATTGCCTTAGAGGACAGACAAAGAAGCAACAACATTTGGTACATTTCAAACAGTTGATTTTGAAACAGGTGACAAGAATAACAGAGAATTCAGAGAACCACGTTACGGAGTCTGTAAGTGAAATGTCAGAGAAGAATTTCAAAGCTGGAGATTTTGAGTCACAGTCTGACTTCATAAGAAAGTTGAAGTGCTTCTCCTAAAACCTGGTCTCACCTGGTCTCAAAGGCAGGTCGAAAAAGAAAGATTGAAGTGTGTAAAGTGGTTGGTAGGGAAAGTGAAGGTCAAAAAGATAAAAAAAAAATAAAAAAAGAAGAAGCAGGTTGCTGAAGACTTTATAAAGTGAAAAGACAGATTTTAAAGTGAAAATGTTCCTGGATGGTGAATCAGTTTTTCCAGTGCAGGTGTAATATTGGGTCAGGATTAGGTGTTGGTAAAAAGTCAAGCAGTGTAAAGCTTGTGAATGGATCTGTAGTTGGACAGCTATGAAAATGGAATTGCAGTAACCGAGGCAGTCAAAGACAAGGGGATGGAAGAAGAAGGAATTAGGACTGACAAGTTTAGCAATGTTACTGAGATGAGCATGGGAAGATTTGACCATAGAGATAATGTTGAGACCTGGCAACCCTGAAGACTAAGATGGAAAATGCCTCTGCTTTGTAACAACTCATGATATCTTTTTTTATTTTGTAGTGCTTTCATCACCATGCACTTTTTTGCTTTTCTTTCTTGAACAGTAACTGTACTGAAACAAAAGAGCATGCAGTGTTTTAATTGTTGTCTAATTATCAATAACACTAAAATAATATGGAACATTTTTTTACGCACAATTACACAATTTTTTATTTAAAAAGTGCCAAGATTTCCTTCTAAATATCTTGGCGCTATCTGACTCTAACTATATTCTTGTCTACTGTTAAAGCTGTCTAAAGTCAATAGATTTTATTTCACATGAATAAACTCAAACATTCTCCATTTACCCTGAAGTCAAGACAAGAGATTAAATTAATGTGAGACGGGGAAAGGGCCGGATCCCCCAGGGTGTCAGTATAAAACACTGGTTTAACTGTCAGTCATTTCTGGCTCACATGTCGATTTCCTCATCTGCCTTTTCTGGGGGGTGAAATGAAGTCTGCACTTTTTCCATATTTTTCCATATCTTGTATCAACGTGTGTTAAAATGTGACCTTCTTTCACAAAATGCATGAAGGTTGGCTGGACATGAAAATGTCAACAAGTTCAAACACCAGAAGAAGGAAAATTAAATGTCTGGGCATGTGAATGCTCCAAGATACTTGCTCAGTCTTATATTTCTGGTTGCCCAGAAAGTGACTAATGTAGAATCTGTTAACGGTAATGTTTATTAATAACATGTGATGAGCTAGTTGATAGCATTTACCACATGTTTAATCATTATCTTAAAAAAAATAAGTAATATATACAGTAAAGTAATAATACATAAGTAAAAAAAAAAAAAATGTTGGTTTCAGATGAACGTGATGCATTTTAAGGATACTATTAGAGGCTAGCATCTTTTAGCCTCTTGGTTGGTCGATTCCCATTCAGGAAGCTAACCCAGCCACTGAAGTGTTAAATCTCAGTGCCGGTCTCAAATCCGTATAAAAATGGGAGAATTGTGTTAGGAATCCTTCCGTGTAAAACCTGTTCTAAATCTAACATGCAGACCATGTGATTCATTGTGAAACAGGGAACCCTGAACAGGGAGCAGCCAGCAGAAGAAGGATTAGAGGCTAGCATCTTTATATTCTCTTGCCAAAATTACATTTAAACAAACTTTTTTTTAAAGTTATTTTTTAACTTACTTGTCCAGCCTAATTTGCTTGTCCTGCAATCCCAGCCTAATGAAATGTCCACCCCTGATACTGAAATTTGTGAGAATAGCTTTAGTAGGAATTGGAATCATTAAGTCTTACAGATGTTGTGTAGTGTACAGATGATAGGGCTTTATTTGGTCTGAAAAGATCTGTCTTCATCCCTAGTCCTTTCTTCAGACCCCCCTTTGGACCTGCACACACACACACACACACACACACACACACACACACACACACACACACACACACACACACACACACACACACACACACACTAATACAAACACACATGCACTAGCTCAGATCTGTAAGCATACGACAGACTGCACATACATGCTGTTACTCTTGGGGAAAGGAAAGCTAAAAGTTTTTTTTTTCCTTTTAATTAAAATGTCAGTTAAATCATTGCAGAGTAATCAGGGCCAGACGTCTGAGCTCCTCTTACCCTCCTCCTCACAAAAGCACTGGAGACAAGCAGCTGGGAAAATGTAATTAAAAGCGTGGGTCATGAGGACTCGGTGTATGTGTGTGTATGTGTGTGTGTAGGTGTGTACACCTAACTGTATGAGCATTTTCTTCTCTAGATTGAAGAATGGTTTAAAACTAAATGTCAAGTGTAAAAGCTACACTGTGTGGCTGACACTTTTTACCTTTCGAACAAATCATTCTTGACATTTTGAAAATGTATTAACTTTATAATGTAAGGTCTTTAATTGTTTGTTCTCTTCTTGTCACAGGTGTCATATATGCCTTCATCTAACTCCTTTGTATATCAAGGATTTGTTCGAGGAAAAGGATTTGGCCAGTTTGGGCTTCAGAGGCTTGGTATGTGTTTGTTGCTTTGTCTGTCCTGTTCCTTTATACCTTCAGGGGCTAACTAGCAACTGATTTTATTTTGTAGTCCACTACCATTCAAGTTTTTTTTATTTTTGTATGTTATTAAGCCTATTCTGGCTACATTTACAATAGGCGTAAATTCATTTTTACATCATTCACATGTGTGCCATCAGTGTTTTATGGACTGTGTGGACACACATCTGGAAAGATTATGTCATATTTTACCTTCTGTAAAATAACCGATACAATCAACCTCAAGGTAGAAATCACATCCTATCTGACACATTGGTAAAGATTTCTTTATATCGTATATATTAATCTATAAAAGTTAAAAGTATTAAAACTAGTATTAAAATATAGTAGTATAGTATTAGTATTTAGTAAATATAATAGTAAAGTATTAAAGTATAAAAACTGAAGAAATCATACAGTTATGTGACCCACTATTGCCCATGTACAGCTTGTGCAGTGTTCCACACTACAACGATAGACAATAATAAAGGGGAAAAAAGGACATAAACAGATCTGTGATTCATACAGTTGTCACTCATCCCATGTGAATAGATCACTGCAGATGATCTATTTACATAATTGCACATAATCACTGCAGACGATTTTCAGGCAACATTAATTATCAGACATACAGTACATGCTGTATTCAGATGAAATCCAAATTATAGTAAAGGTGGGATGCAATGTATTCACATGGAACTGAATGAGTTTTCACTGAGTTAGTGTGTAAGGAATGTGTTGTAATATTCTTTAAATTAAAAGAGGAACTGCTCAGACTTTCCCCCTAGCAAACCCCCTTGGTGGCAGTTGTTAATTAGATACCTAGAAGAAGTGCTGCTTCTTCACAGGACCTTGTTATAAATATCTGAAATGATTCACTATGGGTGGAGGCAAAAAGCAGACACACATAATTACACTAATATGTAAGAGGCTTCCGTGTGACCTAGTCATCAGTGCAGGGCTTGACATGTTGAGGGCAAAGCATACAGTACTTTTTAAAGTGCTAGCATAATGAAACCGTTTTTCATTTCTAATCAGCAAAGTTATGGCCTTCCATGAAAATAATTGAATTAATTAATGTAAAAAAAAAAAAAGCACACATACATACACTGAGCAAACAAAATATTTCTTATTAAAAGTAGAAGGAGTGTGTATATGTGGGTGTGTGGCATGAAGCATTGGTTTGATTAGCCGACCTCATTATGTGGTTGAATAAAATAATCAGATCCTCTACTCGTTCCTGCTTTTACTGTATTTTCAGGGTTTTTGGCATTAGCTGATGAACAGGTGCATGGTTGCTCTCCTGTTGTTTAGGGATGCACATAGCCTTAATTGAAAAATGAACGGCAAATGACTTCATCTTCATAGCATCTTTATAGCGGTAATTAAAAAGCCTTGTTTCGGATGATGAAATATGACGCCTCCCAAAAGCGCACCTGTCTCTTGAGTTAGATCAAATTCCTATAAAACGCATTCTTGTTAGATTTGTTTGGTTTTGTTCATAATCTAATTACATTTCCATTAAATATACACTTTGTCATGGAGTTTTCCACTTCTGTGATAAACCTGTGAAGTGTGAAATATTATCATCCATAAATAATGGATTCTCCATTGAGCTGGAATTGGACACGGCCCAGTTTATCAAAAGTCTTGCCAGGGAAAATAAACGTGTCTGTTCTTTTATATCTGAGTCTTTTAAAGTATTATTAGTGTGGTTTATAATGTTTATAAGTTGCTTTTTATTTGTCCATTCTGTAGAGGGGCTGGACCCAAATGGGGAGAATCTCAGCTACAATTTTGCCTCTAACAGCAGTTCAGTGGCAGCAGCCATCTTAGTGCCTTTTATAGCCATGATTATAGCAGGATTTGCTCTGTACCTCTACAAACACAGGTAAATCCATACACTTTTCCAGCTGTCATCATGTGCCATTTTCAGCTGAACAGTACAGAATACATTATGTGCTATTGTCTTTTGTACAATTTCCTCTTCAACAAAAGTTCAGACATAAGTGAGTCAGTGTTCAGATTATGTCTTTTCTCATCACTAGAAAAAGACCTAAAGTACCCTTCAATGGCTATGCTGGCCATGAAAACACCAATGGAAGAGCAACGTTTGAAAACCCCATGTATGACCGTAATATCCAGCCCACAGACATCATGGCCAACGAGTCTGAATTCACAGTCAGCACAGTCTGCACAGCCGTATAGCCACTGTTCCTCCACAGGTAAGAGGTCAAGCACTAACAAAACACATTGTTCCTGTTTTACATATTTAATAAAAGCTACTTTAACGGAGATAAGAATCTCTGAGTGACATCTGAGCTATCAGATGTCTATCAGTAATACTATCAGTGCTCATACAAATTCACATGTTCAGAAACAGAAAGTTACCATGGATACTGAACGGCCAATAAAACTTGAAATTGATGATTTACAAATTCAGTGTCATAAATGTAAGATTTCCAAACGATGTTTTTTTTCGTAAGTAAATCTCTCTCTCTCTCTCTCTCTCTCTCTCTCTCTCTCTCTCTCTCTCTCTCTCTCTCTCTCTCTCTCTTTTTGGACAGTTTGATAGTTGTGTATTTAACCTTACAAGTGTCTATTCAAAAATCAGAGTAAATTAATAATTTCAGCTTTTTCCAGTTAAATTAGAATAAAAATGCCATTCACTCAATCCTTTGAAATTCCAAATTGTTTTCTACCTAATTCTTGTTTAAACGTTTAAATGTAAGCATTTATGAAGAGATCATTTAAACAAATGTTAAAATATAGGTTAGAACATTTATGTACTTATTTTAAGGTGGTTAAAGGTTAAGTGAAGCTCCTAATCATGTACATTTAAACATTTACATTCTTTCTTTAAAGGACTTTAAAGTTATATTATCAATATACACACTCTGAATACATGGGAATAAATAAGGGTATGGATGAAGTTATTATATGGATGAAGCACATGTTAATGTGCTTTTAGTCCCTGCGTACAATCGACAACAATATACGATTTATTGACTGTTACACAATTTGTTTAATAACAGAATTGTTCTAAAAGGAAAGTGAATACCTGGTTCAGAGATACTGTGCATGTACACTGATATTGGTATCAGATATTGGTCTGATACTGTTCTTTTTTAGTTAGGTGCACAAAAGATTTTTAATGCCAACAGTAATACTATAGAAGATACTATGTGACCTAATCCTGGCATACAGTGCAGCCTTATTGACCAGGAAATGAAATAAATATCTGAGTGTATCTGTGTGTACCATTTATGATTAAAAGAAAGCAGACTCTGCACTGTGTTCACAAGAAGTAAATAAAATAAAAAAGGTGCATCCCTTAAACGAATAGGTTTCAATACTTAAATGAATGTTTAAACTAAGCAGAGTTCCTGATAAAGTGTATCAAGTAAAAAAAAAAAAATTTAAAAAAAAAACAGTGTTTAAAAGTTTTTACAGACAAACACTGCAAGAGTTAAAGGAATACACAGTTTTGTCTTACATCACAATCACCATCTGAGCACACACCCGCGGACTTTTCATACCCTGTGTGGACTTCATTTGGGAAAGCCACTGAGTTTCATAGCATCAAATACAACATGCTGTGGTATGCTGTTAGATTAAGGACTCTGAAGGGAAAAAGCACAGGAACAATTTCTTTACTCTCTTGGCATAATTCAGTTGTGCTGTTTTCCAAAGATTCCTACCATAATTTCCCAAACCGCCTCTTCACTGCAGGCTTTATTATACTGTGTAGTATGAGTGGTAAAAAGTTAAAGCCACTGAATTTCAAAAACATTGGCTAACTTTGTAACTGTAGCTTTCCCCTTGCATCATAGGAAAAGAAAATGAGCTTTTAAAGTACTAGTTAATAGATTAGCTAGAATTAAAATATCCAGAAAAACGGGTTTTCTACATCAGCTTTGGTTTACTGACTTTACATGACATCAGGTCACAACTTGTGAATTATTTTCATGTAACAGTGTTTAATATTTAATCCTTACATAACACCATGGCAAATCATGTTGTTTTCCTTACTTAATAATAGACTGTTTTTTTTCTTATTATTTGTCTAAAATGTAGTTCTTCTCTGCCTTTTTTTTTTTTTGACCTCTGCCCTTATCTTTTCTTTACATATGCTTTTTTTTTCTTGACAGGTTGACATCGAATTTTCTCCCCTGCCCACTCAAGTGCCCCCACAAGCAGGACCGGACTGTGTGGGTGGGCTGACAAACATAGAAGCCTATTTTCATTTACTGAGAAGATTCTAATCATTATTACGCAAAAGAGATCACACCCTGATTAAGAAGCAGGAAAAATTCTGAACAAGAAAACAAATGCGTTCCTTAGTGGCAAATACAGCCGTGTCTGTTATCCCAAACTTCTTCTATTCTTATATGTCTGCTATTTCCCTTTTGTTTTGTTTTTTTTTTTGGGGTTTTTTTCTGGAAAGAGCTTTCATGAATCTTTGGCATGGCAGAGAGGATGCTTGTGATTCTGTCACTTACAGAGAAAAAAACACGAGAAAATGACATGATGGGGTTTCAGTAGCCAGAGGCTGACGTGTACCGTTTCTACTGGGTGAACAGGGATTTGGGATGAGTCTTGCTATGGGCAGAACTAGTGAGAAGAACTTCCTGGACAGTCAGCGCTTCATTTTGATTTTCTACCTTTTCTTCATGGAATGCATTTTGGTTGGTGTTTTTTTTTTTGTTTTGTTTGTTTTTTTTGTCTCCTTGCACATTGAAGCTGCAAGATTGCGGATAAGTGCAGACTTTGTTCGCATTACTGGATCTCTCTGGCTGACACTTTCACTATTGATTCCTGTGAAATTTTCACCTGAAGCCACAGAGCCTTGAATTGAAGTGGAATGAGATTTTGAGGCTTATTAGAAGACAAGGATTATATCATTAGCACCTTTCTCTACTTGTTCCAACCCAGAGGATGGGGTGTTCTCTCTGCAGCATTTCGCCAGCCTGGCTGAGATTGGACAGGCTGTACATGCCCCCTGAGGAGAACGCTGGGGCAGAAAATATGAAAGGAAAGTTGGGTTTAGGCAATTCATCTTTTTTGTTGTTGTTGTTGTTACTTACAGACGGTATGGCAATGCACTTGGATGGTATCTACATTCCTCAAGGTGGGGCAGCAGCCTTTTGACAACCGTATCAGTCATTAGAGTGCAGTTGCATTCCCTAATATCTTGAAAATGAAGGCAGGTTCTGGATGCTCAGGTCTGGGGAACTGTGGAGCTAGAGTGCAAAAGCATGGTTCTTTACCTTTGTATGTCGGTGGGATGGAGTCTTTAGAGGGCTGTGACATCTGATATTTAAATATCTTTACTTTCTTTTTGGAAAGGTTACCTAAAGTGAAGAGTCTGTGGATTCCTGTATGTATCAATGCCTTACACTGTAGCTAGTATGCAACATCAAGGCAAACTTTGACCGCAGTCAATGAGGTTCTGTTTTTCTTTTGGTTTTGGTCAAGGGAACAATCAAGGAATGGTATTGTTCACAGTGTTCCCATCTCACTATATCATACTGCATGCAGATTTTTTCTCTCACAAAGCATTTTTTCTTACAGTTAAATATTAGGAAAAAATGACAGGCACATATTCAAATGTTAAAGGCAGATTCTCAGAATACCAGAAATACATGTCCATTTCTTTTGCAATTATTTTCAACCCCAGATTCCATAGTTTAACCCTGTGATTAGGATGTTCTTGTGTACGTGTGGGTTTCCTCTGGTTCCTGCTTGTTGTTGGATCGGCTATGTTAAATTGCCCCTAATTGTGAATATGTGTGTGCGTGATTCAATGCAATGCATGACCTGTATTCCAGAGTAAATTCCCACCTCATGAACAGTGTTCCCAGGATAGGCTCTGGATCCACTGTGACCTGAAGAGGATAAAGCACGTACTGCAGATGAAGAAATAAATTCAGGTCAGGGATAGAAACATGACACACTTTTTAATTTCATTGTCAGGGAGAGCCACTTAATACACAGTCACTTTTACTAATTGGGTGGATGGTTAAAGACCAACCATAGTGTGTTGTGGCTCTGCATATATGCTCAATGGGCTTGGAGAGTCATCTAGTACTACTGATACATTGATATCTGCCTATAAACGTAATGATTTATTGTATACGTTGCCATGTATTTCTGACCATCAACGTTTTACTGAGTTTTTAAAATCCCTGTTATAGTTTATCCAATGCATTTCTATACTGTCACTTCTCTGTCAATTCCATCTCTCTTTTGGTAATTGCTTTTCATTTGTTTTACTTTTTAAATCTGTAGCTTATCTCAGTTACATGGATATATCACCCAGTGCCTGTTCCAATTCTGAGTTGAGAAAATGATTGGATTTCCCTTGTATCTCACAGGCAAAACCGTTGCCAGGCACATTGTACTATACCAATTGGCGATGGGTTTGTTTTGCAGAATATTTTTTCTTGTTTTTTTTTTTCCTTGTTCTTCATCAGAGTAGAAGGCCCCTCACTTATACTCTGTGTCCTGCACATTAGATATCAGTTATTACTCTGTGTCCCCAATCATTTACAGTCCTAACATGCAGGCGCTTACTGATAGTCATGCAATGGCAATTCTTTATTAGGATAGATGGCAAAAAGGTTTTTACTCAGTTACTGCTTTGGCATTAGAATTTGTACAAAATTACTCATAAGAAATCTCATGAAAACACTTTCACTCCATCATTGATTATTTTCACTACAGAACCCCAGGCATAAAGTTTTGCTTTTTCTTCAACAAAATCCCTTCTTCTCTTTTGTTATCTCTTCTATTCTTTATGCATCTGAAACTAGAAAAAAAAAAAGTTTAGAACAATTCATAACTGATGACCTCAGTTGTTTCTTGAGGTCTTTCTTTTACAGTTGTAACACCATGTGCCTCACGGTACATCCCTGTGATGTATTTGGCTCACAGATCATTTAGTCCTTCTTTAGTTCCCTATTTGCCAGGTTGATACTGTACAAGGGTCTGTTTAAAAATAATAAAAAACAACAGTTGGGATGAATTTCAAAGCCAATACTTTCTCTTTCATATAATATGATATAATATGAATCATGTTTTCCAAAAGGGAAAGAAGACAAATTCCACGTTTTAAAGACCTTTTAATGAATTCTCCGTAGTTTGTGATCATAAGACTTGAGGGATTCTCACACATCTTAAGAAAAAAAAAAAATCTTTGGTCATCAGGTATAATTGCTGTATATGTTAGTCTTTCCTGCTGTTTTCTGTTTTTTTTTTTTGTTTTGTTTTTTTTTTTTTTTTTAGAAATAGTTTAAAACCATAACATTAATAATAGTCTAATGCTGCTCATTTGCCAATGTATTATACAACTTTGGCTTACAAAAATGAACCTAATACACAAAAATCCATTAAATATTTGCACATAAATCTTCCCCGGCGATCGTTTGGGTTCTTTGTAATTATTATAGGTGTTCTTTGCTCTGCAGAAATAAAAGGGAGGCAAGCAAGGTTTTGAAGTCGTGGTCTCGTCGGCAGTGAAGCTGACTCATCTTTATCACTTATAGTCAGGTTTGCTTGACTCTCGCTGGTGAACTGAAAAGGGATGTGCTTCATTTCTTTGATACACTCAATTGAGTTTATGTCAAACCCTCATTATTGTTGTTACAGTTGTTTTGTGTGGTGAAATGTCTTTCTTTATTAATGAGGCAGATTAATTTTGACATTAGTATTAATTGAAAGCACATATTTAATGGATTAATTCCTTTGATCCCATGTAATATTTCAACTGTTGCTATGACTACACTTTACATCTCACTTGTGTATCTCTTGTCTAATGCCTCATGTGGATGAAGTAAGACAAAAAAGTCAACTTTAATATGGAAATCTCCATGTTAAATTGAATGTAACTCAATTTTGTATTGCCTGAAATGTATTGAAATCACTTTTCCTTTATATTTCCCATATCACCTAAAGAAGAATACTTATCCCAAGCTCGTAAAAAAAGAAATCAAATAATAGCAAGATTATAAAATCTTTAAAATTGTACATAAGCTACAGTATATTGGAATAGCGTTATCCCCAGAGTACATATTCAAACAATTTCATTTATAAAGCCACACACACACACACACACACACACACACACACACACACACACACACACACACGCACACACACACACACACTCCTTTATCATACATTGTTTTAATTGTTCATTTAAAAAAAAGAACCCAGACTAGCGATGCATTCCTCTCCGCTCTGCAAGAGAGAAGTGCCCAACTTTGAGTGACTTATAGACCTGCTTTGTCTAGCCAAAGCCTCAAGGAACACCAGTCAGACTGCAGTTCTATGCTCTTTGACCAAAAGGGTTGTGTTGCAAAGCAAGTGTAAAAATATATATATATATACAAAAAAAAACAGACTTGAATGGACTAGCTTGAATGGACTAGCCTGCTCTGAATTACGAGGAAAAAGGAGAACAAATAAATGAAAAAAAAAATATTTTGTACAGAGATATATTTTTATGGAAACCCATTTGTAATATAAAAAGAGAAAAATTGATTGACAGATATGTAAATGTTTTTTCATTATTGTAGTACAAATGCTAGTGGGGAATATAAAAATATCTATATACAAAGAGAAAATAGAAACAAAGCTTTTTTTGTAAATGTATAAAAGAAATGTATATACATGTTTACATATTGTACATATGTAATCCCCGACATGGCTCGTCTGCAGTATATAAAATGTATTTTATCCGTCTGTATATGATGCTTTGCATTGTGTTTAAGCTTAAACTTTCTTGAACCTGAAACATATTTTGAAGGTTTTTGAATAAAAAAAAATAAAAACATTTGTTTTGCAGTTATTTCTACTGTATATTTTCATGGTGATCTTTCAAATCTTGAAACTTTATTGAAGCCAAGTATATTGTTAATACGTTTTTGAAACCACTGGTTTTGACTAAAACAGGACAACAAAATATATTGCTGTTACTTTATATATAATATAATTAATGACAAATATGAACAATTATTTCATACAAAACGTTGTTTATGTTTGGTGTTCTGTATCATTAGCTCATAATTTTAGGCAGGGAATGCTAAATCACCTGCATGCGTAACACAAGTTCTAATTCTTTGTATAAGAACAACATGAGACAAGAGACATTTATCATACAGGCATACACACAGCGTTTGAGGAATCCCACACATCCTTATTTGCTTTTCTTTTGCCCCAATTCCAAAAAATCTGCAATGCCATGAAATCCTTTATTCTCATCAGAGTGTGTCCATGATTGAAAATCCAGTGTTATCCAGAACGCTATCCAATATTTTGTCGATATACAATTTCCCACCCATTCACACATCAAATAACATTTTGATTTGCTTCCTCACACTCACTATGTGTCCTTCTGTTCTAACATACTTACACTTTTACGCAAAAATATGAATTTCACTTCCCTGTCTCTGCAGGACATGGCAGCTATATAGCCAGAGCACAACATCTGTTTATTTTACAATGTTAGCTTAGTTCAACATCATTTAAATATCATCACATGCTCCACCTTTTATCTTGAGTTGAGTTGCTCTTATTAATGACAAAAAAAACAATAGTTATTATTTGTACTAACATTTATTTTATGTTTGTTGCTTTTATTTATCAAAATAATTTTTGGACCATCTGACCATTCTATTTGCCAGTCTAATGCAGAATGGAAAGGTTACACAATAGCAGCAGTTCTCCCCACCCCTTGGGGGTTTCCTCCCCCAGTCTAAAGACATGCTTGGTAGGTTGATTGGCATCTCTGGAAAATTGTCCATAGTGTGTGATTGCGTGAGTGAATGAGAGTGTGTGATGGGTTGGCACTCCGTCCAGGGTGTATCCTGCCTTGATGCCCAATGATGCCTGAGATAGGCACAGGCTCCCCGTGACCCGAGGTAGTTCGGATAAAGCGGTAGAAAATGAGTGAGAGAGTGAGTGAGTGAGTATTTTACTAACAGTGGCCTGAAACCTTAAAAGCAGAGTCATTCGGCTTTTTCTGACTCACAGCTCATGCACAGTTTGGCTCCTCTATGTTTAATTCTGTAAGGTGAAATGATAACCTCAGACACAAGCAAACAAACAAACTACAGACCATTAGCAAGATCTTTATCAGATCTTCTGGATTCTACTTTAGCCCCTGTGGGGATAGTGTGAAGATAATGGAGGTGCTGGAGATCATGATGCCAATGGCTCTCTGGCTCAAGCACGAAACCCAAATAAAGCGATGTGGCTGCTGTTGTTCCTTCCTAAAATTATGCATTTTTCAGGATTTCCTCAATACCTTTACAGATTTCCTTCATAATCCTAGTTCGAGGCTAACCTGGACTGATACCATTGGGAACAACAGGTGGCTCAGTAAATTTCACACAAAAAGGTCACACACAAATTGGTAGAATGCTCAGATAAGAAACATACAGAACCACTGTGCTAAAACAAACAACAACAAAAAAACAATGTGCTTTCTGTCTGCATTAATGATGATTTTGCAATGTTCAGCATTGGAAGTGAACCGAGCTCCAGGACAAGTTGTTTCTTCGCTCTAATTATGCAAGACATTTCGGTATGGATATGTTTTGGAAGTCTTTCAATACAGTCTAATATGTTTTTCAGGTGCAAATAAAAGTATTCTGCTCTGCAAAACCAAACAACATTGCAGTAGTGACAACAGCAATATTAATGATTGAAAATATTTCTCAGGCTTTTTGGGCAAAAAGCTTTCATCTCCCTGTGTCTTCTAAAGAAAGTGAAACTCTGAAAATACCTTTGTTTCACCCACGTCTGCAATGTTACTGTAGATCCTTCAACAGTTCCACTGTTCTTCATTCCTTAATACTTCTTTGCTTGCAGTCAAATCATTAAAACCACAATCAGAGATTTCTTGATGAAAGCATGATGATGAAGACTCTACCACCTCCACTCAGTATATACAAACTATAACTAGTACTGTGAGTTCTGTAATTAGTTCTTTATTTGGAATAGAATGTAACAAAAATGATTAGTTTTTTGGTTCGCATTATGCTTTATGTCTGAAACAGGATGGTTCTGTTGCAGGACCGCTAGTGCATAAACTGTGCACATTTAATTGTACAGAATGTGATTTATCAAGTTATTCTTGTATATGCGTGGGTGTGTATATATTTATAAATGATATCATTATATCATACGTACTGTTGTCGTCATTTGACTCAGGCAGTATGAACAATGCTTATAACTCTAAGCAATGACTAAAACACTTAATAAGAGTCACTAACACTATTTTTGTTAAGAGCAGCAGCAATAAAATTGCTATTGATTAAGGGGGTCAAATCATCACATTCTCCAGCTAAAGTTAGAGCCTGTGCAGTTTTTGTAGTCTGTCCAGATGTGTCTCGATAATGCAAGTCACGTCAGCAACCACTTACTTTGGTAGACATGTTGATTTGAAGACTTTACTCATGGCTGTAATAAGAGCGGATTTCTTAAATAAGTCTTAAAGCACAGTTGTCACAACCTTGGATTTGTTCACAAAAATGTCTGAAAAGGCAACCCTGACCTTGAAGTTTTAGGTTCAATTCATCTGGAATAGAAAAGGAATCAGAAAAACATGACAATTTACAGCAACTTCTCATCAGGACATATATTTGTAAGAAGTGACTGCTTCTTCATGTGAAAATATTAGGGCTTTTTTTGTATTTGTGGCTGTTCAACTTTCTTTATGACAACCATCTGACAGCCAAATGAAAAATTAGATGTACATGATGTGCACAGAAGGTCTCAAAAAGATGATTGTTGAGAACAACTCCTTTGATGAAGTTGACAATTTTGACAATGACTTTCATCAGTAATTCCATCGCAGGTGGCATTCGTTTTTGATACAAGGACTTCATAACGGATAAAGAAATTATCCCAAATAATGTATTGGGTTGTTGCATGCTTAGTGCTTTAAAAACTTCTTTTTCCATATAATCTAAGGCACAATATGGCTATTCTTTATGGCTACGCAGTTAATCTACTCCAGCTAATGAGTTGCTGTGTATTCAGTTAGGCAGCATTCAGCCCATGTTAATCAATCCTGTGTGTTTTCTTTTGAGAACACAGTAATCACAGAGAAAAATAACTGGTATGTGGTTCATACAACTCTAGTTTGGTTTATTTGCAGAGAGAAAGCAATTCAAACCTAAATCGATCCAAAGGCAGGAAGTGATCTAGATATGCCATGTATTCTGGATTGATAGTGAAATCTTTCAGTTCAGTTATGTCCTGGATAAAAAGACTCAAAAAAAAAAAAAAAAAAAAGGAAAAATAAATGATGGAATAATGTCTGTAGCACTATCAGTGCTCTCATCTAACTGCATAGCAAAACGTTTGGTAGCTTAAAATGTGGATATTGGTTGATTTGATCTGATTAATGATTAGCTTTCAGGAACCTGCAGATCATATATTTTTGTTCTGTAACTGCATCTGTTGTTTAGAAGAATTGACAACAATTTCAGTTATCTGTGGAAGCCTAAAAATAATAATTACTCCAAAAATAATTACTAGTTTTCTTTAATAGAAACTTTTAGAGCTACCAGCTATTGTCGGTCTGTTAATATTTATTACTAATATTGAAAATTTTAACAACAAGAGCCAGGCTAAGCGACTACTAGGGTTGCTGTGATATCATATGCATTAGCTAACTCAAAGTGAACTAGGAGTTCATGTGCAGATTCATTTTGTTTTTACACCTGTAACATTAGATACTGGTTGATCTTAGATTTCTGCTATCCATTTAAAACAAATCAAATCACCAAACATTTTAAGTGTTCTTTTAAATGAGTTAGTTTCATACTAGAAATACAAATTTCCAATAATTAGACTGTCAGAAACTAATATGACATGATTTATAATAAGTAAGACAATGCAGTGATTCCACACCAACAAATTAATTCATTAAATGTCAGGACTGTTTAATACATTTTAACAGAATGTACATTCTCAAGTACAGCACAGTTTTTCTTTCATCACATTTCATTTATTTGGTTTTCAATTTACTTACAGATGAGTTACTAACGTCATGATGTGAAATGCTATAGCTTTTCTATATCTGTTCTTTTTCATTATTTTTGCTAGTGTTGTCAAACCAACTTTTTTTGCTGCGTTGATGTTTTATGTGTTGATATTTCTAATATTACTGTGTCAAATGAATACATATCAGTGATTGTGTTTTCATCCACCCATGAAATAAAGGCATACATTATTTTCTGGATGATATTGCTTATCCTCCCACCTGAGCTCTTACCATTCTGAAGCTGATTTTGCATCATATGAAATTCTGACTGGTCTCTCAGACTCAGGCATGCAGAAAATGGACAAGCTGCTGAAAATCTATTTTCTCTCCTTTCTTTGAGGTCAGCAAGGTTTGCACTTACTCTGCCAAATAGCCTTTGTCCAACTGGTGGAAACAACCCAATGTGGTACTTTCTGTCATTATAGGTAGACCTTACAGGATGACCTCTGTCATCTTGCACTCCAAACTTAAGCTGCAGAGTAAAGAAATGGAAAAGAAAAAAAAAAAGATAAATATATAACCATCATAGATGACTCACATCTTTCTGCTTTTGAATTCAAAGTATACTAAGGCATAACAATTACTCAGACAGAATGACCTAGAATACTATTAGATTTATATTAAATTATTTGGATCATTAAACCACTTAATAGAATATCATCATTCATTCATTCATTCATTCATTTTCTACCGCTTATCCAAACTACCTCGGGTCACGGGGAGCCTGTGCCTATCTCGGGCGTCATCCGACATCAAGGCAGGATACACCCTGGACGGAGTGCCAACCCATCACAGGGCACACACACACTCATTCACTCACACACTACGGACAATTTTCCAGAGATGCCAATCAACCTACCATGCATGTCTTTGGACCGGGGAGGAAATCGGAGTACCCGGAGGAAACCCAGAGGCACCGTGCCCCCCTAATAGAATGTATATTTAAAAATATTTTAATATTCAGTATTGAACGGCTAAATCCCCCTAGTTGTATGTCTGAAAGAACAATACATAGTAAAACATGATGCATAAACCCTATATAGTTGTGCTCAAAAGTTTGTATAGCCTGCAAGAAATTAAGCATTGCCTCCCTTTTTCGCCTACATGACCTACCCAACAAAAAGTGGTACAGCTCCCACATACTTTGACACACAGGGGAGAGGGGTCTCATTTGAAAGAAGAGATTCTCTAGTTTCAGAAACTAGTTTCAGATTGATTCTAGGCCTTACTGGCACAAAATTACAGGGGTTTGAATGCAGGTTTTCATTTCCGCCTGGGTTGTTTACCTGATAAACTGATTAATCTTATTTTTCTGGAACACGTTAGGGACCAAATAACAACTGAGAGTCATAGCCACATGTCTTGGCTTTCACCAAAAAAAAATTTCAAGTCAAAAGACCCAAAAATGGATTTTATATGAATATTTTTCTACGGCCCTGGTTGTCTGGTGCAGCGTTTTTGTGTACTTGTTTACTATATAACTTTGAATTAAAAGACTGCATGCTCAGTCTGAAAAGCCATAAACAAGCCTAGACTATTTCTCTATCACTCTGGTGTGAAAACAGGCCTGTAACTTGACACCCTGAGCTGTGAGAGGGACAAAAGGTCAGGGATTACGCAAGAATTCTTCTGCGCATCCAGTTCACGCAGACACAGGCAAAGAATGTAAGGCATGTCATATACCGTTGGAATCGTCTGCTTATTGGCTAAACGGCTGTATAGGTCCCGGCCCATTTCATTGCTATTGGAAGGAGTAATTGTCAGTCAAAGGCGGGTTCCCAAAAATTAGGTCATGCCATCATTGGCTTCCCAGCCGTCTATCTCTGCCATACAAGCACCGATTGGCTCAAATGAGGGCTTATTTGATTCGTTAGGACCTGGGCTATAAATATGACGTAGACTTTGAATCTTTGAATATCCCAATTAGGAGTTAGAGCGGCAAAACGAGATGATGGCGCACTTCTGTTTCCAGTTTTCAGAACACTAACGGAATATTTGCGGCGCGACCAGAGCGTTTTGGATTAAAAGGCTTACAGATTTCTATTCCTTGGACCTGTGTGGATTTTTGTGGATTATTTGTATTGGAATATATTACCCCAGTGAAGAAAGAGACGCGTCTAAAGGTAAGGGAAAAACCGGTCTAGCGCCACCTAGGTCAGTTTTGTCCAAATTTTTTTTCTAATAGTATGAAGGCTGTGAATCATATTGTGGTTTGTGTGTGGGCTTAAAAAATTATTGAGAGTATAAACTTTACTAGGTAAATAGGTTTTTTCGTGTTTTTGGAGGATTTGATGCTTTAAAGTTGAATTGAAGCTTGTTTCTGGGTCATCCCCTAGTGGTCACTTTGACTTCCGTGCCGTGCACGGCACAGCGACCCGTTAAACATCGCCAGTTATTTGGAAAATATTACTGATAATGCAAAATCTAATTTTTCTTATTTAAGGATAGTGGTCACATGAAGTCATTAATTATTGCAGAGTTGTTTGACTGCTTTTTAAAACCTAATGATAACTGAAATCACCTAAACAACCCTGATCAAAAGTTTACATACCTTTGAATGTTTGGCCACATTATAAACACACAGGTTTAAATGGGTATTAAAGGGAAGTTACATCTTCTGGAGCAAAGTCATATGGTGTTATGAGACCACACAAACATACATGCTATCTTTGGATAGGAGCCAACAAGTCCTACAGTGAAAAACACACCATCTGCACTGTAAAGCATGGTGGAGGATCTCTTATGTTTTGGGGCCGTGCGAGCTCCAGTGGCACAAAAATTGATAGCAAGATGAATGTGGCATGTTATCAGAAAATACTGGCAGACAATTTGCATTCTACAGCAGAAAAGCTGCACATGGGATGCTCTTGGTTGTTCCAACATGACACTGATCCAAAGCACAAGGCAAGATTGACCCTCCAATGGCTACAGCAGAAACAGGCCAAGGTTCTAGAGGCCATCAGTCTCCTGACCTCAATATCTTTGAGCCATGTTAGAGAAGATCTCAATGTGCAGTTGAAGACACATTATATTGAGTACTAAAGGTATGCAAACTTTTGAACAGGGATTATTTCTTTATTTTCTTTTGTTTTATTTGATGATTGTGCCGTTCTGTTATGCCTTACATATTAACTTGTGTCCTATAAGAAATAAAATAAATTTGTTTTGCCTAATCACTCTTTACAAAAATGTTAAACATCTTACAAATTCTCCTAAGGTATGAAAACTTTTGAGCACAACTCTATCATTACAAAAGAAACTTTTGGCTAAGTATCCAGGTTTTCTGTTTCAGGTTGAATCAAATTCAGCAGTGTTGTCTTTATAGCAATTTATACCATGCTGTAAGTTAGTTTTTGTCTCTAAGTTGTATTTGCTAAGACAAAGGTAAAGTAGTTTAAGATGTCTTTCAGTTGTTTGGGATGTCTTGTGTGCTATAGAATTAAGATTTTTCCTTAATTAAGTGACCCATATTGTATTTGTATTGTACAGTGTGCTTAAATAGAGGTCCATAAAGACATCTCATGGGTCTCGTGTGCTCTGAGTCTCCTGGCATAGGCTCCAGGTTGCCCATGGCCCAGTGGGATAAGCAGTGTACAGGATAGATTTATGGAATGCCAACTTCACATCAGGCCTCCTCAAATGAAATCAGTGCCCAAGCTCTTGTAATCTTGTTTCTGAATGGGCAAAAATCCCCATAGCCGCAGTCCAAACTCTAATGAAAAGCCTTCCCAGAAGAGTGGTGGTTTTCATAGCAGCAAAACCAAATCAATTAAACATTAATGCTGATAAGTTTGGAAATGGATTGTTCAGAATTCAGCTATTCAAATAAGTTTAGTTATATAGTGAAGTTCACCTAATAAAATGGGCAATTGGAACAAACACTAGTGCACAATACACAGTATTCTAGACTGTTCATTGGAACGAAATATTTTTGGTTCACCATGTTTCCCTTTCCAACAGAGATTCTAAGTTAGAAATACCATCTGCTTTTGTTATACTTTTCAGTTCCATTTCAAGCCCCTGTTGTTCACTTATTTTAAGATTGCATTCACCGGTGTCTAGTATCCCTTAATTGGTTTGTCTATTTATGTGCTTCTGTTTTACCGACTAGCAGGCCTTATTTTCTGTTTTAGAACAGTTAGTTCCAGTGCACTAATTTGAATGGTCAAGTGGCTTTACAAGACCACTTGTATGTCCCGTAACCACATTAGGACGTTTCACTGGTTGTGTTCACTGGTGCCATGTAGTAGCCTAGTGGTTAAGGTGTTGGGCTACCAATTGGAAGGTTGTGAGTTCGATCCCAGGTCCACCAAGCTGGCACTGTTGGGCCCCTCAGCAAGGCCCTTAACCATCAATTGCTCAGTTGTATAAAAAAAATGATGTAAGTTGCTCTGGATAAGGGTGTCTGCCAAATGCTGTAAATGTGTTACTCCACTAATCTGAGTTTACCAGGTAAAGATCTACTTCCTCATTTGGAGGCATTAATAAAGAAGTGTTTTTTATCAGCAGCAGACATGATATGTTTGTGATATTGTTTTGTTTATGACTTGTTGAACAACTTTACCCATGCTTGTTGGAGACTTTCATTCTCTATAGTCAATGAAACACGTGTTCAATAATTCTACACAAAAATATTGACCAAGCGCTGGTTAGATCTTGTGAATCTTCCAGAGATTAAGGAGAATGTGCAAATGCACATTTACCCTCTTCATCACTAACAAAAACAAAAATGGCAATTCATAAAATGAACCAGAATAGAGTGATGGAAAGTAATGGAAAAAAGTCATCAAGGATTCCAACCACAATACTTCATCTTTCATATAACTAATATAGTTATGTATAAGTCTGTGGACCCAATATTTTTAGAGGGCACTGTGTAATAATAGCAATAAATTTATCTTCATCTAATGGTCAAGTGATATATTGCTATCAGCACTCATTACTTTTATATAGACTTTTGTTCTTTTTTTTTGTATATATATTATTTTCATGAAACAGAGGTCATTATGGTTCTGCTGACCCAGACTGGCTGGGGCCAGGAACTACCAGACTTTGCTACTCTATTCTCTAATATGCTATTCTCTATATTCATTTAGTAAGGTAACTGATACTTATTTACTTTGTTTGCTATTCAAATTAAATGTTTACAATGAAAATGCAGCTAATATGTAATACAATGGCAACCAGAGAAACGTGATGCAAGGACATTTCTCTCTAAGTAATCGTCTAAGCCTGAATGGATTTATGTTTCCAAACTAGAATATGTTTAGGACACACCGAACTTTTATCCATACGCATAACTCAACGAAGGTTGTGTGAAGAGATTTTTTCATAAAAGTGTATGAAAATTCTTAAATTTATGAAGAAATATATTAAATATATCTTAATTGGATAGATGTGATGCAAGGGATTTCAAAATGAGGCCCCTATCTATTGAGACTTATCTTTTTACGTTTTTACTCCTCTAATGCAGTAATAATTAACCTTGTTTGTGGAGATTTACCTTTATACAGAACCTAGTTTCTAATTCAGAACATCTAATCTGAATAATCAAGCATATGGATACCTGGAGCAGTTGTGTTTATCAGGAGTAGAAATTATATCCATAGGACAGTATATCTCCAAGAAAATGGATGGTGATAACTCTTCGGAGATGTGTATGATTTTTTTGCAGCACAAGGCCATGAATATTAAATATGTTTACTCATTTTTCTCCCAATTTAGTGAATTCCTGCCCACTAATCAGTTGATTAAACATTTCCAACATTTAGCAGATGCCTTATCCAGTGCGATTTACATTTTTATACAACTGAGCAGTTGAGGGTTATGGGCCTCGCTCAGGGGCCCAGCAGTGGATGTGGGATTCGAACTTACAACCTTCCGTTTAGTACCTTAACCACTAGGCTACCATATCCCCACATCCCCACATTAAAGAGAAAGGGTGAAGGCTTAAATATTATTCCTCTGAAAACCATCTTTTACTGTAACGTACAAATCTTCTCCATGAATTGTCACAAAACTGATCTAGTGTCATTGTGAACTGAATGTTAAATGTTAAATATTTAAATATTTAAGCCTTCACCCTTTCACCCTATAATTCATATCCAATCATGAATTCAGTTATATATAGACCTAACTTCTTAGGTGGGATTTGTGGTAAACTGAATGTTAAACATTACTATGAATTCAGTTATGTCGATATATAACTGAATTCATAGTAATGTTTAACATTCAGTTTCAGATAATCTTATGTGAGCGATGTCACATGACCGTATCACCCACAACTAGTCTCTATTACACCTTATCAAACAATCCTATATATAGTATTGTGTTTCAGCATCTTTTTGTCATGCTTTTGTTGGCATCGTGTCTTGTTTGTCGTCTTGACTTCCATAGCCAGGTTCATAGCCTGTGTGTTTTGCTTTCATTGTTTGTTCTTATTCCACAAATAAGTCTGCACTTGCATTCACTGTCTCTAGAACTCTATTACACAAAGCACCACACAGGAAATTTTATGTATTTATTTATTTATTTTACTATATCATTTTGTGCCAAAATTTTCAAAATATCAGAACATTTAATAATATGTAAATATAAGCTATGAAATCGTCATTACTTTTTTGCTATTATTGCAGTGGGTTTTTATAGATAAAGATCAGTATCACGTGCACACAGAGAGGCAGTAATCTCTCTCACTGCCGCATTTCTCAGTGTTGTCCTTATACGCTCCTACCCTCTGTCATCTCATAGACTAGACAGGCTCAATATAAACTGGAACTTTCCAATAATGGCCATATTACAAAGTGTGCCAGAGTGCACAAGGGTAGTGTGTTGTTTTTTTTAGATTGGGGATAGGAATTGAAGTGAGTCAGTAGAAGTCATATAGAGTGCACAGAGCTATATCCCATCTAGTAAAGATGCATATATGAATATTTCCTTGTTGAAATTTGATTTGTGCACTGACCTCTAAGTGCTTTATCTTTATTATAACTAATGCTGGAAATCCAAGAACCAGAATCTCAGGCTCTTTCCTCGTATCTGTCTGCTGTGTCATTGATTTGTTCCAAAACTAGGAAAGTTTGCAAAGACAACGCTTATACTTAATTTACTGATTCCCTGCAGATTCATGATCTGCATAACAGTGCATTTTCAGGCATAAGATTTAAAGATTATATAAAAATAATACGGTGTATTAAAGGATCTTTTTCCTATCTGTACTATCTACACTTTTTCTGATTTTTCTTTTTGAAGATTCATGAATCAGTCATGAATCATTTTTCAACGCATATTTCACTCTTAGGTGACACTTCACAAATCAATTTTTTTTAATCATTGACACAATGATTGTTGCCTAGCAACAGGCTCAACTTGGGTGAGCTAGCATTGAGGTGCAACTGGAAGCAGTGCAGAGATTGTGTGTTCTCCTGTAGATGTGTGAAATGACATGACCATGCTTTTTATCTCCTACTTAATGAGTTTGCTGTTTGGTTCATTTTTTTGGCATTGACACTGGCACCCCAGGCCTCAATTTCAGCATGATCTTGTTTGAAAAGGACCGTAGACAGAGGGGCTGGAGATATCAATTGTATCCGGATCACTTTGTCTTGTCAGCTAATGTCTGACCTATTCACCAGACAGAGTGGGAACATTGGGGGTGGCGCTGACAGGCAAGAGAGAATGGATTTTCCCTGTCTAAAGACCTCTTTGCGGAGAAGATTCGGCCTTATAACATCAATTCAGTTTGGTATTATTTAAATAATCTTCTTAGTTTAATGTTGTTACCCCGAGGACACCATTACAAATCATACTATTTGTATCAGTAAGAATCTACAAGAGTGTAATTCATAATTGTATCATAACTTAAAGCTAAAAGCAAGAATAAAAATAATATATATAAATAAATATATAGATTTACACTCTAGCTTTGTATAATTAAATTCCATTACCTGTGCAGCTCCTCTATAATAGACACACACACACACGCACACACACACACACACCCCACCCCCGTTTGTTTGACCTTAGATTGTAAATATGCCTTTTTTAGTGTACATGCGTATGGAAATTTTTGGCCAGGTGGAAGTGGCTTTGTTACCTCTCAGGAGTTGTCCCACTGTTCCCTGTTGCTTTTTTCTTTTTTACCAGCCCAAGCTCTTGAGCTATATGCCATAGACTCTTTTCCTGATAGTTCTGTGCATGGGAGTCCAAGCTAGGGTACGCCATGGCTCAGTCTGCCTGTTGCTGTTGGCTCCTCATTGACCCACCTGAGTCTGAGGGGTAACAGCTCCTTAACTAGTATCCACAACCGATGTTGAGCTTTCGCATCTGGTGTAATCGGCATCATCAGGATCTAGTTCACGGTCTACTTCGAGGGCCTATCACCCTCTATGTTGCGGTATATGTGGAAGCCATTGCTGCGAGTCACGTGCCTGTGCAGTGCCAGGTGGCTGAGGCTTTCCTGCAGACCACGTCTTCCCTACTGGGACCTCTCAGTGGTTCTGGGTGAACTGCTCTAAGCCTTCTTTTGTGCCGATGGAGTCAGTTTCTGACCCTGAAACCAGCTTTGCTTTTCCGTTGAGAAAGGAAAGGGATGCTACAGTACAGTACATCACTTGCTACACTCTAGGTGTCCACTCCTGGCTTCCTCCAGACAAATAGAAGCTGGAGTAATGTGATGTAGATGCCATTATATGTCTTGCTGGCATGCTCTGCTACATTACATGACCTACCCTAACCTTCACAGAGCTTCAGACACAACTTCGGCATAGAACCATTCCCACACTGTCAGCCATGACGCAGTGTCTTGTTCTCTTCTCAGGGAACCGGGTTGCATATGCACAAATGAAGTCGCATAAGTTCATTGTGTCACATATTCTTGGACATGTAAATGTGTGTGGAGTTTTATTCTGGACAATTTTGGTATGGACTGATGAATGAATGTCAACTGTGAGAAATCTGTTATTTTTAGGTTTTTGCATATTTTTACATTTATTACTATTGCATTGATGTTGTACTGTGTCCCTGACATTGAATAATAATTGAAAAGTAAACATAGCATTAATTAAGAAAACATTTTAAAAAGAAATAAACAAAACCCACACAGTGGTACTGGGATAGGTTTGGGATCCACTACATCCTTGATCTATATACAACAGTCAATAATGATTAATCAACAAATCATTCTTAATACATGACTTTTAGTTCTGTTATTTAAGTAAAAAGGAATTTTTTTCAGTATTATTTAGGCTCTGTAAATAGAGATAAAACTGTCATCTCTGTGCACTCATCCGAGATGTCACTGTTCTAAAGAGAAATGTTATTAACCACACGTACCCTGTATCATTTTATCAGCTCTAATCTTCATGCCAGTTTGTCAAAATGACTCAAGACATATGTACTCTCTTTGATACGTGGATGTCCATTATTTGTCTTAGATCCTACCTAAGTGCAGGAACATTAGCCAAATTTATTTATGAGCACAAGAGGATAGAAGATGCATTGTGTTGCCAGTGTTGTGTTCATTTTTTGATGTGCTTAGTGTATGGCAGTGACTTGGGTCACCTCAACCATAAATTATTAGAGGTGCAATGAAAGGCAGCAACATTCATCAATTTAATTAGACTGTGGTACACACGGCACATTTAATGAGAGGAGCATGGAGATGGATCTCCTGTGTGAGAGCTGAACTACAGACAACTTGTGCTGAAGGATTTCTGTGGTTTGAGGGGTTGACATTGGCACATTAATAGGGCATTAATTGATCTTTTCAAGGGAGCAATACAGTAATTATGGAGAACAGAAGTGGGTACCATATAAAAGTGTTGCTAGTGCTGAGTGCAAAATTAGAGAGGTCAGATAAATGTGAAAGACCGGATCATGCAATGGATGAATAGCTTTGGAAGCAACCTTAGACAGAATCTAGAGCATTTCTCATGCCACACTGACTAATGATAGATAGATAATCCCAATTTATTTCTTATTCATGGTGGCCAAGTGTGGACAGAAACCAAGAGCAGAACAGAAAAAGCAATAGCAACACCAGATAAGCAACAGCAAATATCAGAAATGCATCACATGCTCATTGTTAACTGGAAACATAATGTGACTATCACAAAGGCTAAGCTGATTCATTTAGTTTTTAGAAAGAAATCTTTAAAGAGAAGATGGTTTGGTTATTATAGTGAGGATTTAGTATTATATCTGAATATCCCTGCATCTTTTACCCATATTTTCAATCTTCATGTAATCATGTTAATGTAGTGCAAAGTTGACCGCATATCCGATCATCAGCATCAAATGAATGATTTTGAACTAAACAAGCCTGAATAAAAGAATCAGTACATTAATTTAGGCTTATATGTTCTACTGTAAATATTCATCTTTCCACTGTCTCTAAGACAAATGCACACTGTAGACAATCAGCAACAACAAGCTGTACAACAAGCCTGTAATGTGCAGTAAGAACCTACTCTCTCTGTTTTGTGTTGTGGTTGTAGTTTTGCTGTCATGCTCAGAAATCAGCTGTTGCACTTTCTGATTTGCTTTTGCAGATTTGCTTTGTTAATGAACTCATGGATGATTGTATTTATTACTTTAGATGTGATGAAGTTCAATCAGCAATAGATGCAAGATGGTGGCAGTTTGTGAAGGCAAAATCATTTTCCAAAGAATTAAAAGGCATACAGTAAACCAGAGCTGACAGTTACTAATTATGAAGAAGAATAATGTACCTGTTCTTGCCTAGATAACTGACGTTGACCTTCATTTTGTAAAGCACTACCTCCACCTCTGCATCTTTCTAGCTGACATGCCGATTATATTTAATCTTATCTTGTGCATAATTACACCTCCTAACAGGAGAGAAGACTTGTTCATGGCCTCTGGTTATGATGACTTGTTAGTTCAGTGTCACGACATCCAGCGTGCTATGGAACAGACATTCATTTGTCATCTCTTTGCCATCTCCATGACAACGTTCTTGTCTGATGAAGCTGACCTTTACTCTAAAATGCTTTACTGTCTAAAGGAACGTCTGTTTAAACACATTGCTTTCATGTGGCACAGTGGAAATAGATTGACTTTTGTTTAGGGCAAGTAGAATTTGTTGGAGAAGATTAATGCATGTAAAAAAAACAAACAAACTATGAAAATAGTCTGAAAAATATACATGAATATAAACCAAATAGAAAAGGGGGATTATGCCTGCACTCGCTCACAATAAGCTTACTTTGTGTAATTACCATCAGCGACAGACTTTAATTTAATTACTTAATTTAGGTATCATTTTCAAAGAGAAATCTCCAAGACTGAAATTTACTTTGCACATTATACTTTGCCTTCCTTAGCATTTTCAGCCCGTCTCAAACTTGTTTTCTTTTTTGTTTAATTGTCTGGCCCTGTTAGACTGCGGTCATACCACAGGTGTTCCACGATATGTTAGACAGCTAGCTGGGTATTACATGAGTTTTCTGCAGTCATCATCCACGGAGTCTAGACTGCCAAAGCTCCATTTATTAGACAGCCTAATACTCAGGGGTGTCTGGTGGACTCTTGTAAAGGAGTAAGTTGGCAGCATACAGTAAGTAGAGAACAGCATTCACCAGTGGAGTGCTGGCAGAAAGTAAACACTGCAATATAATAAATGGGATATTATAATTATACCACATACTTTATCACATTATTTAAACCTGCATTGTGTAAAGGTCTGTTAGACTAATTCATCTAGTGCTTGTTCTTAAGAATCTCATGATCAAAGTCAACTTTGATTTCTTAGAACGAATACAATACAAAGAAAGAAGAAACTTAATTTATGAATCTAACAATCATTTAATAAATATAAAACTGTGTATACATTCTCAAGAATCTTATTCTCCTCTAGATCAGAAGCTCAAAATATTTCATCACTTGTGGATAATTTTCTAGTTTAAAATGCATTACAAAAATCCCATTAAAGTCTAAACGATTGCACATCATTGCAGAGGGTTTACATTGCCAAATCCAGATTTTTGAAACAGATTTCGGGAAGAAAATGAAGCTTGTGGGTTTTATGTCGGGACATTCCCACCTCACAGCTTCACTGTCTCTGATTCTGAGCCGAGTGTCCTAAGTTTGCCTAATTCTCTCCCGCCAACAATGGATTAGAAATTATTCTGATTATTATCTTATTAGAGCCAGAGAGGCTTTGAAGAAATCATCATGTGAGAGCAAATCTATATTCATGAAAAGGCAGTTAAACTATGATGGTGTGTGACTGCTCCATATTTCTGTTATAGCATTTTTATTCTGCTGAGTGCTCTTTGTGTTGGGTTTGCTATTGTATAGTTTGTATTCCCAAGAAGTCAGTGCAATGACATGTGTTTATATTAATAACCTGCTCTATTATGCTCAAATTCTTTGGAGCAAAATGTATGTGTTATGGCTGTGACACAATCGGGAACAGATACTACTTTCTGTACTGAAACATGGCCTACAAATATGGCCATTTCTGACAACTCTCATTTGTTACACTCCATCTCTCCAGACGTCTGATTGACTCCTATCACCTCATAAGTGTCAATTTTAACTGACACAAAATTATCTCTCTGAACCGAGCTTGTTTTTTTGTTGTTTTGTTGTTCGTCTTTTATCTGAAATCCTGTTCTTTTAAACAACAGTGAATTTGCCAAATGTCTGACAGTATGATTTCATTGTGCCATATAAGTTGGGATTGAAAAATAAATAATAAATGTACTCCGCCATACAGTATAGTAACTTCCAACATTAACATTTTACCTTTTATGATAGATATTTGACAGAAGATATTTGATTAGTAATATCATTTGTGTTTAATAAACGAATCAGGTTTCCTACTGTTGTGCATTTTGGCATAAAGTGTTTAATATGTGGTCAGTTTAAGTTTGATAGTTTTGACTACTTAAATACTTTGAGTTGCACTAAACGAGCACAAAACAGAGCTATAAATGGATGTCGTCGAAGTCTACAGGCAAGGACAAAGACGGAGAGTCAATAAATGCCCAGCAATTAAGGAAAATGTCTCAGCCAGAGACACTTAGAAACAGATCAGTGATGTTCCAAAGCCAGTCTGCTTTGATTCCTATTCTGTCTATAGTGTATCATAGCCCTCAAACATTGCTGAAAGCTTGTCACTTTGGCTATTAACTGTCTTCCTTTCAAGTGTTCAAGCAACAATAGATTTTTTTATATAATGATCTGACTCATAACTCAATGTTTTATCAGAATACATACTTATAAATATTCTGTATTTATTAAGATGCAATTCCATCTTCTTCACCTTATTCTGTAATATGTTTTATCATGAGATATACCTAGCTCTAAAATCTGCACGCTGCATTTTAGCCTCTTTATTATTACAAAGTTCAGGGATCAGCTGTGTGGAGCGGAAAAGTAAAGCAGTTAGAATACTCAATGTTCCAATGATCAATTCAGGTTCTGAACAATGTCTCTAAGCCTAAAACCACAACAGCTAATAACCCTGCCTGACTTAGGTTATCACTCACACTCAGGGCAAAACTGTCTAGCAGCATGACTGAAATGCACAAGAGAGGATAAATTCTACCAAAAGAATCGATCAGGCAGCTGAGGGAAACCTTAGGGCACTGATTGTATACACAAGAAGTTCAGCAAAGATTGAACGCAGCTACAAAGTCGACATTTTTTTTAAACCCATGGCACCTGCATTTTATTTCAGTTATATCTAGATAGCTTTGACAAACAGCTAATAAATATTGGATTAAAATTCTCCCAAATAACTATCATTAAGTTAATAATAACTTGTTGTGCTCTAAAATAAGTTTTATTTTCTTTGGAAGTGAAATGAAATGAAATGAAATGAAAGTGTTTCACATAAGTAAAAGAAGTGCAGTCAAGAGCCCAGGTTTTTAACTGACAAGATGTCAATGATATACCATGACGCACACCACAGTGTAGACAATAGCAAGTTATTTTTGTTCAGCTTGATGAGTCAGGTTGTTGGGTTGATGTGGAACCAGAAAACTTTTTCATTTGAATGTAGACCTCAAAGTGAACATGTTGCATCAAGATTCATTTATTTTTACTTTATCCTGGTGTGCCTATGCGTGGTATGTCAGAAAATGAGAGAATACACTCTAGATGGGTTGCTAGTCCATCATATTACACTGTGAACACATTATACACACACTTATTCACTCTCAGGAGACTCACAATCAAACCGGGGAACCTACAGTACATCAATATTCTTTATTTCTAGACTAACACTGTGTCTGTCGGGACGGAGCAGGCAGGAAAAGCTAGCAAGAAAAGTCTAAAATAAATCTGCAACTGCAAGTACTGCAGGTTTTTGGTTGCAATTAACTTTTTAACTGATCTAAATTATGTGTCTGTGTTAGCTACTGTAGGCATAGGCATATTATAGCCATTTTTCTTTTGACTTGATGGCCAGCATCAGCTAACGCTACATACTGTATATAGCCAGCAATGTAGTCAAATTATTTAGTCTGTAGCCAGCAATATAGTCATGTAATAATAATATTACCCACATGTTGGGTTCAGAAATCCTGCTGGGTCAAAACTCTAGCCCAACCTTACTGGGTAAAAATAACCTGCTGTGTTAGTCCATATTGAAGCTATTGCTACATTTCTAAATGGACCAAAATGGGTTATTTTTAGTCTAAATTAGGATCATTTTAGCTATTTTGGAGTGTATGTAAGTCTGCATTGTGAGGTTTCAAGCCATCTTTGAAGGTTTCTGTATTGTGTCCTTTTCCTCAATTTTCTCGCTAAAATGACAGGGTGTGTGTGTGTGTGTGTGTGTGTGTGAGAGAGAGAGGTGACTGGTGAAGAATGATGTTTAATACAACTATAGCATAGATGGGAGGAGAAGCTATATTTATTTTAGTTAGCGATCACAACTGGATAAGGCAGCAACTAAATTTACTACATGGTTTAGTTGGATATTATTGACTATTGTATAGAAGATACATTTATATTATACATCTTGAGCTAAAACTAATTCAACACTGTTTATGAAAGCTTTCACTTTACTTTTTAGATGTGACTCTCCTTCATGGCTTCCTGGCTATTTTCCTTTCTGTTTAATCTAAAAACTGCCTCTGTCATTACACTTGCTGTTATTTGATTAAGATGGGGCTGTATGCCATATCTGTAATGATATGTGTCCAACAACTAATTTCATATGCTTATTTTATTTATTAGCAATTTATGTGTGGTTTCTTGTATTTTGTTTAATTATTGTTCTATATGCATTTTGTAGCTTTATAGCATATTGGTTTAAACAGCTCTACAATAGATTTTAATATACCTGAGGGAAACACATTAATCTTGGCTGAACAGTTGACTGGGACTTAGCCTCAAGTTCCACTGCAAGCTTTCTAAATAATGTCTTTTGTGTATATATATATACGCGCGCGCGCACACACACACACAATGTTTCTAGCTGAAATCTAGTAAACATTTCATAGTCACTCTGGTAATTACAGACTACTTCCAAGATTTTTTAGAACTGTTGGATCAAAAAGCTTTTCTTTGCTTAAACTTTATCTGGTGTTTTTACATAAGTTGTCCCTGACCTCCCTGTACTGGGCCTATAGTTAATGATGTGTGGTGCCATCTTACACGGTTCATTGAAGTGGCCAAAACAACAGCTTGAGTGTGTTCCTCCAGTGTCCAGCTATCTTAGGTTGTGCATTATTTTGTCTAAAATGGCTGTCAGCCAAAGCTGACCATTAGTGAACTTTGCCCAGGAAGACATTTTAACTTACGATAACTTCAGAAATTTCCAATTAAATGGACTAGATTCAAGTTTAGGTGTGTTCTGGATTCACCCTTACTAGTATTCACCCTAAAGCTAATTAATGCATGAATGATTGTTTAATTGTTTGATTGATTGATTGCATGAATGAAGTCAATCAATCAATTACTGGTTTAATGAATGAATAGATCAACAAAGTACAAACGCCTTGTTAAGTTAATCCATGACTGTTTAAAGAGTCACAGATCCAGCTGTTCTCTTCAACAGGCTGTATCCATTCATATTTTATATTTCTGTGAAACAAAAATCACACGCTGTGGAGGTGGAGAAAGAATGTGATGTGTGAACCACTCCATGTTCTTGTGTTTGCTAGAGCTGTGAGCAAATACTTTAACCAAAGGTGATGTTTATTGGCTCAATTTCAACTTCAAATATGACATTTAAGTTTTGTAATAACCCACACCTATGGAGGAAGATGGGGATTTTTTTTTTTTTTTTTTTTTTTTTACGATTCACCGTACCAGAGGTAGAGGCTCACAGCTCCAAGGTATGTGGTTTGATCTTGAGTTTGGGTAATTGCCTGTGTAGAGTCAGTCTATGTGGGTTTCATCCAGCTTCTCCAATTTCTCCACCATTAGAAAATTGCATCAATTGCCTATAGGTATGAATCATTGTGTCCATGCTTTGCTGCAATGGCTTGATATCACATCCCGGTTGGTTCTTCCTCATGCCCAGTGTTTCTAAATAGACTTTGGATCCCACTCAACTTTGACCAGGACTTTTACATCCGAAGGGTTGTGTTGTGTCTATTAGGTTGCCACAAACAAACACATACAGATTTCAGTATCATAAACTACAGATTTTCTCTTGTTTCTAAAACAAATAAACTAAATAGTTATTATTTATATAGTTAATTTTAGTTAAATGACGCAGCTATGAGGTTGGCAGGATGTTAACGTATTTAGAAATAGAAAAATTTCATCAATTCATATTGACAAATAGAGATCATTGGAGTCCTGGTGCCTGTCCATTGACCTTTAATTGCATTGTGGCCTTCTTTTTCGCTTATTATTTTATTTTTGCAAATTATTTTAATGATGATACTTAAGCACTGGCCAGGCACATGTAGTGCAATTAAGGGAAATGAACCTGTGGGATCCATGGCCCATTGACCAGGATATTGACTTCATCTGCCACTGCAAGCAATTAAACTTAAGCAGCTCAGCATTTATTGCCCAAACCTTTTGCTTCACTCCCACTAAAACCACAAAATTGAACGGAACTGAATGGTCCTTCAACTAGAACAAAACAAGTGCTACATGATGATTAAAAAAACATATGTGGATTGGATGGTTAATTTAGTATTCAGTACTAAACTCTTATTTCTCTTATTTAAAGTGATAAATGCCCTGATGTATGGATGTCACTGATGTGTACTTTTGCTTTAATTAATCTGCATGTAGTATGTCAGAAGAGAAACATGTATTATATTACATATATCTGTGTAATGGTAACGTATTTTATTTGTATTTACTCTGTATTCTATTTATAATTTCTCAAAATATTTGACAATATATTCCAATATATTTAATTTCCACTTAACATTAAAATCCAGAATGGTAGGAATAGTTAAGTTTGGGAATAGTGATATAATTGTGTAAAATCTATCCAAATCAATTAGGCATGATTATAGAAAGAAATCTATGGAAAAGTGTGGAAAATAATTTGTATGCAGAAAGATACAGCTGCTCATCCCAGAGAAGAAATTGTTTTGCTGTAGGAATAGAAGCACAGAACAAGGCAAACTGTGACGGATACTTAGCAAGCTGTGTCTACAGTAAAAGATGAAGCATCTTGGGTCTTTGCAATGTTGCTCATTCCGAATTGAGAGCATGAAGCACCCAGGATTGTAGGGACTGAGGTGGATTGTAGACATCAGCACAAAGGAAGTTGAGACATGAACAACACAGGAAGTGGCAGTAACAGAGGCTTGTTTATAGAATGTATTGATTGGTGGAAGAAAAGAGAGATCATATAAGGGGAAAGGTGCCTACGATTTCTTTGAAATGAAACACCAGCTTAGAGGAGACAAGTTACTATGATGGAATCATCTAGAAATGACATGATCAATAGGTTCTTAAGCCAGAGTGTGTGAAACTGAAAGGTCTGGTTTGTGGAGATGACAGACAGCAATGACCATTCATACTAATGCACCACATGTTACCACATACACTAAATGGCCAACGTTTTTGGACACCTATGTGATAAAACACTGATGTGGTTGTTAAACATCTCTTTCCAGATTAGGTCTCCGTTTGCTGTTACAGTAATCCTCGCTTTTCTGGGAAAGCTTTTTTATTAGATTTTGGAGCATGGCTGTGCTCATTCAGCCACAAGAGTATTAGTGAGATCAGTCACTGATGTAATCATTTATGTTTGTAGATTGTCAGGAATCATTCTATGGTTAAAATGAACTAGTTTTCTTTGCACATGAATTCTGAATATTTAAAGCTCTGCCATATTCCAAATATTATTAGGTTCAAATATTTTAATGTTTGACTATCCATACAGTACGTTCTTTGCACTGGTGTATTCACAAATGTTTGTTTATTTAATTTTTTTAAATATATATACATATCAGATATGCTCAACCAATCCATAGTTTTAAAGTATTCATACACGTACATATATTTTAAAGTATACAAAACTGCTTAGAATTTCAGTAGGCCATGTAGGCATCAGCTTTCAATTTGTCAGTGGTAGCACTTTTCCTTGTTTCCGTCCTTGCTGCAGAATTCCCATTCATCATAATAAACTGAGTTGACTGTCCATTTATCAAGCCATGCTGGCTTTATTAAGGCCAAGGGGCTGTGGGGGTGTAGAGATGGGTAGCAGTGTTGGATAGTCACACTGAGCTACAATTACGTAAACAATGAATGCATTGAATGAAAACAGACATACTATTAAATGAATATAAACTTGAATGTAGCCTGAATTAAACTATTGTTTTTAATATTGTTGCTCTTCACTTTTGTCCTTTATATTTAAGAGATTAGACTGCAGTAAATACAATTGAACTATCAGTCCAATCACAGCAGATCCTTTCTGAATTTTGCTTGAAAGTCTGGTTGACTTTTAGAAAACCACTAGTCTTCTATTATGTCTTCACTAAGGAGCAGTCCATCTGACAAATGCCTCACCCTCTAATACCTATTTTATAGCCTTGTAGATCATTTATCCATGATCTAATTGCATGTGAAAATGAAGACTATAGTTTCAAAGAACTCTGAAACGAGATGATTACTGGGAGTAAAATATGTAGCGTGTTTTGTAATAAGTATAAAAAAAAGTGCCTTTGTAATGTAGACATAGTTAGTGTTTTCGCTACAGCTGCACTATTGCGCACTTTCTTCTAAAAATTCTGGAGATTCTATCCAATTACTTCTGGTCTTAAATAAGCTCTAGTCTCAATTGATTACTTGTGATGGACTGAATCCTAGTCATTTTCTCTTTCTCTGATTAAACAAGGGTCCATCAGGGTTAATTGATTAACACTGGCATGATCCAGTCTTGTTGCTATATGGCAGAAATAATATTCATTCATTCATTCGTTCATTTTCTACCGCTTATCCGAACTACTCGGGTCACGGGGAGCCTGTGCCTATCTCGGGCGTCATCGGGCATCGAGGCAGGATACACCCTGGACGGAGTGCCAACCCATAACAGGGCACACAAACACTCTCATTCACTCACACACTCACACACTACGGACAATTTTCCAGAGATGCCAATCAACCTACCATGCATGTCTTTGGACCGGGGGAGGAAACCGGAGTACCCGGAGGAAACCCCCGAGGCACGGGGAGAACATGCAAACTCCACACACAAGGTGGAGGCAGGAATTGAACCCCCGACCCTGGAGGTGTGAGGCGAACGTGCTAACCACTAAGCCACCGTGCCCCCCTAGAAATAATATCTAATGGGATATTTTTAGGAGTGTCTAGGAACCAGAGGTTCTGTCAAATCTAAAATCAGACGGAAACCATCATTCATCCACTGGAGAAAAATGCTGATGTGCTAGATGGTGTTCGTCATCAGTTTAAAGAGAAATTGGCAGCAGAAGAAGGAATCATGAAACATGGCTTGATAATAACTCAGTCAAAGCTATGTACAGTTAAAAAAAATGAACCAAATCTAATCTTCACTTACCCAGTTTTGGTGACTTTATTTGAGATCCCATAGCTTTTCTGTCAGCTCAAAACTGTCAGTAATTCTACTTTGACCTCTCTTCATATTATCTAAAAGGCATTTCTGCTTTTCTACCCGCTTGGTTGATTCCCACACCATTATGTGAAAAGTTTAGAGACTGTTTCTGAAATGCTTAAACTAGCACAAAGAATCATGAAAATGCTACTGTGTGGCTTTTTATTTATATAAAATATTATATTAGCAGTGATAACTGAATCTAAGTAGGATCTCTAAGTAGAAATGTATGGAAAAATGTCTGACCTTTCCCACAAAACATTTATGGCCAATATCAGAAAAGTGGCACAGAAATAGTGGAGAATATTGAATATATTTGATTTCGTTGATTTAGAATATTAAAAATTCACTTATACAAAATTAGCTTGGACAGTGTTTAGGAAACGTGTGTTTATTGTGTGTGAGTATATTGGAGAAAGCATCCATTTCCTAACTTATGTGCAGAAATTTCATATACTACAACCACTTCATGCCAATTGAGATTCCACCAAACAAGGGATTCCAACTAGTCTGTATTATTTTGGTGAAAAGCTTGATAACCTAGTTTTGGAAAACACAGTTAAATGTCCTTTTGTTTTTGCAAACTAAAATACTCACTGATACTTTTTTGCACAATTGACTTTGAATATAGAAGGCAGCGCATTTTAATGAACTGTAGCTCATTGCTCAGCAGCAAACTGTATCAAAGTTATAAAACTGACTATATTTAATGAAAATTGGCTAGAAATGGCATTCATTATATCCTCAGGGTTAAGGAATTCAATGCCAGTGATGCAATGTGATGCTCTCCAAATTAATTAAACAATAATAGCTGATCTAAAATAAATCCTTTGAATATAATGTGCATATGTTTTCCTTTCATTTGGGGATTAATCAGGCTCTCACTGCTGCATTTACAGCAAGGTTTCTGTGTATCATTAAACCAATAACAGTCTTATCTGCCTACTGTGGCAGTTTGAGGCCAAGTCATAAGGGCTTCATTTTCAACTGAGTCTGAATTATGCATCTTTCATGATCTCAGTTGTATTTATCTCTTGTTAATCTCTTCTATTTAATCCTGAGAACATACTGTTCTATGGGAAAGAAAAGCGAGATCTGATCTTGAACTGCTGAAGCATGTCAGAGAACCTGACTAGACTTGTAATTGTCAGAGAACCTGATGAGACCTTGTAAATATAGGAAACTCATCGAGAAGCATGAATGGCATCACTATGTACATGTACTGTATAAGGTCTGTTTGTTGCCTTCTTAAGGGCATGATATGGATTAAGTGAGTATCAGAATCTTTTGCCATTCTAATAAATCTACTGGCTTCAGAGTGATAGATTATTGGTATTATGACCTTGTAAAGTAATTTATCTTTGTGTTTCCTGTGACATCATGCTGTGTAATTCCTGATACTTTGAGGACCGATCAGAGGACTGATTGCACCAATATGTTAATATGTAGGTATTTCTTTTGTTTTTCTTTACTCTTATAATATCTTGCTGTAAATAAACTGTGCTTCGTAATGTATGATGTACAGTAAATATACATACAGTATCTCACTCACTTTATCCTGGTCAAGAATATTGTGAATTTGGAGCCAATTCCAATCTCATAGTGGATGTAAAATAGGTATACACCCTGGATGTGACAACAAATTATCTTAATAAATCCATATACTAACAGAGCACCTAGAGGAATCTCTATCCTGTCCTATTAAATATCAGGAAACTCAAAACTGCTACTGCTACCTCTGAGCTGATATCATGGAAGAGAAGGCCAAGTAGGTCTATTTAATCCACTTAAGTATTGTTGTTTCTCTTCTGAAGTAAGGTGAGTAGGATCTAATCTATAGATAAACTATAAGGTAAACCTCTGCCAGAAAGACTTTATAACGTAATTCTCTATGACCAAGAACAAACTGCTTTTGACAGCAGTACAATGGTACAAATCCAGGATGGAACAGATAGTAGTTTGGTTATCCTGTTTGTGCAAATTATTTTACTAGAATTGACCTGAGACTGGTCAAGCCGAATACATGTCATAACAGAGTTTCTGAACTCTACAGTAAAATGTATTGCAGTGTTGTAGCAAAGATATTTACTTGCACAAATCCACAGATTTCAATGCAAGTCATGTTTAGCTATGCATTTATTTCCGTTTTTCAATTAAAATTCATTTTATCATCTCTAATTTAAAGCATGACTATGACAAAGATGAGGAACATTATCTTAAAACAAAATTCCAGTTCCAAATGCTGGCAAAATATATATGGACCAAACAACAAGGAATCTACTCTGTCAAGTATTTTTTTTAAATGTACTATATGTAGTATGTGCTTTTGCTTGTTGCCACTACCCCATACTGTTATGAATATGCTGCTTGATTGTCCATTTGTTTTGTGTTAAGCGTTTAATTAAATTGTCTATTTATGCCTTTCTGTTCCTTGTTTGTGAAGTCTTAACATGCATTTATGGCATTAAATCCAAGCATGGTTTCCCTAAAGCTTTGGTTTCTCTATACCAGGTTTCCTCGTTAGGTCTTTGCTCATTGTTGAATGTGGATTATCCTAGTTTGTTGCTATTTGCCTTTGTTTTGTCACCAGTCATGGCCCTACTAAGGCTCAGGTTCAGTTTTTGCACTCGCTCCCAGCCTTTTCTAATCCCATGCTGCATTGGGTCCCATCTCTAAACAGCTTCCCACTTTGGTTAAGCTTTGGGTTTTAGAGTTCCATGAGTGCATATGAGTTCTTTCTCTTTTAGCTTTCTTTTTCTGCTGCCATGGCAACTAGCAGTGGTGAAATAGATGTTATAAATGAATGCTGTTAATTGATGTTGAAGTGTCTTGTCACTGCAAAAATGTCTATTCTGATGGTAAGATGCTTGACCCAACAAATGTCTAGGTTTCACTATTTTTAAACTAAACAGTCAATCTTCTTTTTGATTTATTGTATTAACTTAACTCTATAAAACGAATTAACTTATAAACTATAAAAATGTTTCAGAGAAAAATATTTCAGGGTCTGTGGAATATACAGAGCTTGTACAATTATTTTATATATTAATCTCCTGTCTAATTAATTTCCTTAATTTACCTAGCAACAATACTTTCTGCCTGTCAGAAAGTTCTCTGTTAATGCATAATTACCTCTCCTTTATTGATTTTTAAACTCTAACCATTTACAAACTTCAGACCTGAATAATGTAGGTAAGTAAATATTTCAAAGCAATGTTTGTGCAAACTGATATTCCAGATGAAACATGGACACATGAAAATAGCTATAAATTATACATGAAATGTATGAACACAAGTGAATAATTAATACAAGTTTTCAGCTTTTAGAAAGCTAATCAAAATAAAGTCAGCTTAGATCATTTTTGAACAAATCCAATGTTAAAATGACTTGGTCTAATTACGTTTTTTTTTTTTTTTTTTTTTTTCTCGCTCTTTAGGTCTTTGCAACAAAAAAACCCTAAATTCCAATGAAGATATTTCACACTATACGTACTATGATTTGTTTTGTGGTTCTGACTTTTTGTGGCAAAGCTGAGCCCTGGATGCTTTGGCCTAGTTTTATGTTGGCATGAGGAGAGAAAAGAAGGGATTACTAACAATGACTGTTGATACTTTTTCAATTCAGACAGTCATCAGTTATTATTAAATGAAAAGAGGCATTTGGCCTTAGGATTTGAGAAAACACCAAAAATTAAACAGAGGAGATCAAAATCAAGATTCTGTTGGTTGTTTTTTGTTTGTTGGTGTGTTTTAAAGATTTTTTTCATTCAATTTATAACTGAAACCGAAAAACATGCTTTCATCTGAAATATACAGTATTTGTACATTATGTGGAATTGATTAATCAACACGTTTGTATATTATTGTACTGTTTATAATGTAAAACTGTACTGTTTAGAATGTGAAACTTTCAAGTATTATGTTCTGCATTTTCCAGAACTACATAGTCAGTCATTATTTTAGAAAACAAAACGCTTGAGCAAACAGTATAGTCACTCCATTCTTCTAGTCTCAGGTAATGTCTAACATCTGAGTTGACAAGTGTCAGGCTCCACTAGCTCTGAATGCTTCACTGTCAAACTCAATGATTGTTATTCACCCATAAACTGATGTAATATGTGCCAGAGGACAGACCTGAAGCCCAGAAATACAATGTCTTCAGGACATCTACGGCAATAAACAAAGAAAAGCTTCAAAAATCCTCAGCATTCTTTTAGGATTTGCCTTTGCTTTATCTGCATTGTTTATCCCTGTTACTGTCTTTTGACTTATTGAAAATTCGCTTAATCTAATCTACTATATGAAACAGAATATATAATATACCTTACAGACTTGACAGATCAGTCTATATTCATAAACATCTAACACTTGTAAGTGACTCTTCCAGCATAGCAGAGAGTGGTGAAAACTGTGGAAAGTGGAATGCTTTTTGTTTGACACCATGTACTCTGAATGTTATAGTCTTAAAATAATATTATATGATCTGCCATGTCCTTTAATAAGACTGAATTTTCAATTTCCTATTATCTGCTGTGCTATCATAATATAGCCTGGATGCTAAAATGGATCCTATTTAATTCCTATTTAATAATGTTTAATGAAATCTGACACTTTTAGAAATCAGAGACTCAGCCAGGACTACACCGCCGAACGAAGACCGCCAAAAGATCAATTCATTACATGGGTTGTTCACAAAGGTGAACCATTCCAGTAGTAAAACCTGGCTAAAGTTCTGATAGAATGGATTAGTGGAGCCAATACTATTTTGATGAATAAAAGCAACAGATGGATGAACTTAAAAAGCTGTGAACCAAGATGTGTTTTTATTTATGTAACCTTGTTGACTTACCCAAATGTAGACAGGTACATTAAAAGGTGGTTCGAGGCACACGTTGGCAAATTATGCTTGGTGCCTTCCATCTTACAGATTTTTTTTTTTTTGTCAAACGTTTATTCAGCAACTGTTGGTTTAATGGCCAGTCATGCTATAGTTCATTGTTCCAATCAATTAGTTTATAGTTCGGTATCACTGATATTTATGCAGGCCCTCACCTATGTTTTCTGTGAGATATTAAATTGATAAATTATTTTTTATCAAAGGTAGGGAAACAGGGGGCACATGAACAATTCAATCTCTACTCCTTGTCCCGTATAACCTCATTGCCCACCTGTGACTAAGTGGGTAATGATGTCATCCCCAAATATTGGGCTACCCAATCAACCTCCTGTGTCACAACTCACCATACCTTATCAGCCTAGGCTACTACACCTCTTTCTAACTTATCAACAAATCAGATTCCACTTATGTGCAACAACATTCCCTGAGTCCTTAATCTCAGTGGCTTCTATAATAGTTTCTGTCACTCACGCTCTTCCTCAGTTGTGCATAATTGCTGATGTATTGCCTATCCCTGTGTGATTAACAAATGTAGCTCTAATGATAAACACCTCCAACTGATGAGTTTCCATACCTCATACCTCACTGGGGCAGTTATATGGTCATGATTTCTCTCCATGGGCAGGATAATGGGCTTGGTGCCAGAGCAAAACTGCCACTCAGGGCCATTAGTGTCAGCTTAATCACGACACTCATGATCCATTCCCAGGCACCTTGGATTAAACAGCTCACTCTCACTTTCAGCGTTCAGGTCCTTACAGGAAAACAGTTTTCATGCATGTAAAACTCTGTCATTTTCTAATGTGGAACCATAGGTAATTTATAAATATTTGACCTTAAGGAATCCAGGCTTAGTTTACTTAGCATTATTCAACCATTTAACACTGTTTTATCTAAGATGCCTTAACTCACCATCTCTATCTGCATCTCTCTGACCACCATACATCATGCACAACGAGACCTTAATTACCACTCACACCTGGGTCCTTTTATTACTGCCTTTATATAAATAACTCTGCTTTGCTTGCATTTACATAGAAAGCATTATTAAAACAAGGTGCACTAAAAATGCATTTTAGTTACAGTACAATTTTTATGATTCAAACAGAGTTTTTAAGCCAGTTTAAAAATGTGCCTAAAAGACAATCATGACATGCACAAAAAATTGTAACACTTGTAAAAGTCTATTTATATATTAATCTAAGTTCATGATGATTTGCACCACTACACACTACATTTTTTTTGCCTTGTTGTTTTTGATAAAGTATTAAAAAAACACTTTTACAATTTGAGACATCATTAATTCATTCTGTAATTTATTTCAATTACTATGAAACATCCCAAATGTGTTCTTGTGATTGACTTGCTATAGGGCTCGCTCAGAGACCATCTTACAAGCACATAAATACAATTACTGTGTTCACACTACCTGCTCAAATGAGGCACACCAGGAGTAGACAGATCCTACTAAATAGTCATATGAGTGAAAGTGTGTAATGTGTTAAATGGTTGCAGGTGCTTTTCACTGATCTTATTCTAATGAGTTTGCCTGCTGAATTGAGTGTTGGAAGGTAAAATTGAGCCCCAAAAAAAGATTGCAGAGGTAAGTATGCAAGCCTGTTGGTCGGTAATCAGATTTCTATCTGTTATTCTGAGGCCTGAAAGGCCCAAGATATAATCTTAGCATGTGCTCACACGAGCAGTGAGGCAAGAAATCCCTGAAAGTGATGCACAAAGAGAAATGGCAATGTCAGGCAACAGCAGTTAATAAAGCAAAATGGGCGGACGACTGATGCAACTAAGTTGAGACAGATTAATTTTATGCAAATGGGATGCAAAGAGTTTTAGTGACTACCAACAGGAGAGAAAGATAAAAAGATACTAGTTTATGTTTTCTGAGTTATATTTGTTCCTACTTGAAGCTCTGGAGGGTTTGGGTTTTGGGTTTGATTTACCAAAAACAGCACAATTCCAGTGTCTTTGCTGTTCTATTTCAGTACATCAGGCCCTTAGGCCCACAAACAAGCTGGCAGATATTGTGAAAAGCAGAAAAAATATTTTAGGGTTATTTTAAGACTAGCATACAGTGATGCACTGCATGGATACATTTTAGTACACAAGCATTTCCCTCCATAATTATATTTTTAGGCAAACAATCATCTAAGCTCTGATAAAATGTTTGGTTTTATATATGTTCTGTAGCTGTTCTGTAACCTGCCATTCCAGTGAAAGTACAGAAACCAGCAACTAAAGATAGGCACGCCCACAAGTGACCAATGTAGAGTGATTATTGAGCCATGCAAAGTGAAAAATTGCTGCAATTGGGAATTCACAATTAGATCTCAGTGCAGGCCACATACACTTGTTTTTAGTCTTTATTTTTTGGCTTCTGGATACATACTAATGCAATTTGCCAAGCCAGTATTGTTCTGGTTTAGCCCATCAACACTTACTGTAGCATGGTCTTGTCATGAGGCTATGCACAGTGTGCTTGTGTAAATGGGTCAGGCACCTCAGGGGCCTTATGGACCATTCTCACTTCAAGTTGTTAATGAATGAATAACTTTGCTTTTCTTATTACATACTGTACGTGCCATGTAAATGTGATTTTCCCCCAAGTATATGTGGTTTAAAGTTGTTGATTTGACCTTGAATAGTTTGGATAATAATAATGAATCCTGTTGTAAGATAAATGTTCAATTTTAACACAACACTGAATGAATCTGTTTGTTTCAACGGTAAAAAAAGCCCCAAAAAACGTTGCAACATAGATGTAAATACTTGCCCACAAGGGGAGCATTGAAAACATTATATAGTTGAAAAATGCCATAATATAACTATCTGTATAACTACCTATATCTTTGCAAATGTCTGTGCCATACCATTAAATAATGATATTGATTGTATTTCATTCAATTGTTGGCACTGTCTTGATCCAAAGTATTGCATATGGGTTCAGGAGTGTCTTCCGAAGCCATTGACTCAGCTTTACTGGCATACTTATCTCTGTCTCTTCCCCTGCAACATACACCTGTTAGTTGTCAATGATTCATCAAGGATTTACTTTTGTACAGTATTCATGATGTGTCTTTTCTTGCAGTGTAGCTACTGTCTTTCTTTTCTTCTAACTTTAATTTTCAACATGATCGTCTCACATCCTAATTTTATTCAAATGTATTTTATAAACCCTCTCATAAGTCTTATATGAATACACTAAAATATGAAAATGTCACAGTTTGCCTTTTTAAAAACTTTGACAGAAGTGAAATCTTGCGCTTATAAGATCTTTGCTTGCTTTATCTTCCATATTTTGGTTCCCTGAGCCTGGCCTTATATAAGTATGTCCCTGACTGATTACTACAATTAAATTTGTGGTTATTAATGGAAAACATTAATCAGACAATGATGGGACTGTATCTGTGTACTTAATGTTCAGGTGATAATTAAATCGGTGCACCAGTTTAACCCCCTGACAATAAAATTAAATTACCATCTGACTCGAAAGCATAGCTGACCTAAAAACTACTAAATTTTGTGGACATGGTTCCAGATCTTGTGTTTTTCAACCTTGCTTCTTTGCAAATCAGGAAGCATGTTTGTATGCAAAACCTTGGAAGTTAGGGAGAAATAGAATTTAGTCATATAAAAGCTACAATGTCAACACAATGTCTCTTTTGGAAAACTGACTTTGTGTTGTAGATTTTATATGACTGAAATTCTTAATAAGAATATTAAATGATCTAATCATCAATATACATTTAAATACGAATAATAATAACAAAAACACAAAAAATAGAGTTAACATTTCCATTTCATAAAACAAGGGGTACTCAAGGCAAATTAATTCGGTATTTAGGTGCATAATATAGGAGGGAATTCAGCTGACAAAAATGTTTGGCAACTATAGACCTAAATATTATTTGACCATTAAACAAAAAAAGACATTCATTTATTCATTCATTCGTTCATTAAATAACCACTTTTGAGTCTGGTTCCTCACTTCTTGTTAATATTGTCTTTGAAAGTTTCTCCTTTCCACTATTGCCTTTGCTCAACAGGAATAAATATGAATTTAATTTTAAATGTTATTATATTTATTCTTAGGCCTCCTGGTGGTACAGCAGCAGGATCCCATGCTCTAATTGCAGTGGCCCGGGTTCATTTCCTGGGCAGGGAGCTAGCCCAAATACTGAGGAGTTAACTGCAGTGCTGATCCCAAGCCTGGATAAATTGGGAGGGTTGCGTTAGGAAGGTCATCCGGTGTAAAACCTGTGCCAAATCTAATATGCGGACCACATGATCTGCTGTGGCGACCCTGAACAGGAAGCTGCAGAGGAAAAAAGTATTCGTAGTTCATTTAATGGTGCGTTACAACAATCTCAATTGTTAAAGGTGCTATACGCATACAGTAAAGTCATACCAAGAAGCAAATTGTATTTACAGTACAAAATACCCACTTTTGTGATATAAAGGCTTTCTAAATGACAAATAATTTCCATCTACTGCATGAAAAGGCATGCAAAATAAATAAATCCCATTCTGTTATATGGATTTATGAATAAAATGTCAAAAAGGGAAAAGGGCATGACACTGCATACATTTAGGTGTCGTGTTTTACATATAAAGTTTCAAGACAATTTAAAGTAGTTATTTATCAAATGCCCAAGTTAATATTTATGAGGTCTAATGGATGTGATGGCTCTGTATCAAATACAATTGGAGAAATGGTTATGAATAGAGTTAAAACTAAGTATGTGTTTTATGGAAAGAATCCAAACACCATAAATTTATCATATTATAATGTGTCTCACTTATAGTAGCGATCAGCACTAAGCTGAGGTCTTCAAAATACAGCAGTGGGCCATTTTTGATAATGCTTCTTATATGAGTTACTATAAAGTATTGTGTCAAAGAAGTATACATAATAAATATACTTCAGAAAGGGAAAAAGTCACTGTAGATGAGGTATCTGAAGTAACAGTAATCATATAATGACATATTGAAGTTTACATGAAAAAGAATGTAAAAGGTTTCTGCCCTGTGTGCTATATAATGGTCCGTAGTCCCTCACTGGGTAAAGAATGTCATATACAAGGCAGAAACTACTTACATTCTTTACAACATTCACCTGGTTCCAGAATAAATGAAGATAATTATCTAGAAAAAAACGGAAGCAGCTGGATGCCTGATATTAGTTTGAAGCATTGACATAACTATGAGGACACGGAGATTCAGAACCTTTTTAAAAGGTTTAGTTTCATGAAGCCTATTTCCAGATGTCAAATTCAATACAGATACAGCTATGTCCTGATAAGGCTTGGCAGAAATGCAGTGATTATTGCTTCTCAACTGACCTCAGAGTCGCCACTGTGTAAGCTTCGGATTTGCCAGCTGTTGCGCTCTCACTATTGTCTAGGACCTGAGATTAAGCCAGCAGTGGTGGAACCTGGAGTGGGTATGTATACAAAGTGTTATGCTAACTACTAGGAGTTTGAGGAAATATGCTGATCAGTTGTAGGCATTCAAAAACTTTATATGAATGAATTAGAACCTTTATTTTCACCATATATAAATTACACCACAGTGGAATTCTTGTCTTCGCATATCCCAACTGTGGATGTTGCGGTAGGATACACAGGGGCAGCTATAATACAACACCCCTGAAGCAGAAAGGTTTTGAGCCACCATTGCCCCAATAATAACCATAATAATTCATTATTGTTGATTATTATACGTTCAGTACAACAAGAACAATATTCTTACATGTAAATACTGTATATAAAATAATGAACAATCTCTTCTATAATTTACAATAATTATGCAAGAAAAATTGTGGAATTCACTAAAAATGTTCACCTTGTCACATCCTATCCCTGGTTTGACGATATCTCTTATTTGAAACTTTCATCTTAGCTGGCTCTATTTCTAAAAGCAAGCACAACAGCTTGTTTGATCAGAGAAACCTGTAGCTAAGGACTGTTGGGAGAATGTGTTAGTTCAGAGGTGTCCTTGTGAAGTTGGTAGGCTCATTTACTCACAGCCAGCCTAATGAGCTCCAGCAGCACATCTACATCTGTCCTCTGCAAAATTGGCATTAGCACAGAAAAGTAGATTAGCCATGTCCACAGGAACACACAGGAGGTCATTATCTCACCTGGCCATATCTCACAATATAAAATAAATTTATATAATCAGATGTTTCTAAGTATCTGAGTCTTGAATTTGACTTAAGGCAGCAATTCCGAGGACTGCAAGAACGATAATTAAAATTCTTTCTTTCCACTGTTTATTTTCAGGTTTTTTTTTACTCATGTATGAATAATTTCTTTTCAGTATGTGTGGCTTTGTTTTGCTGCCAGAAGTCTGCATATTTACAATTAAAGAAAAACGTGCCAGCCTTTTCTGAAATCTAAAAACTGGAGAGTGTTGCATGCTTGCCAGAAAGATCTACAAGATGGAGAAGCCATCTGGATTTTAGATTGTAATCTGTTGTTAACTTGATGGCTCCAAGTCCTTGGCACTATCCAATTTCTCACTTAGCTCAACTAGGATGAAGCGCATGACTATCACCTTCAAAACAAACCGTCAGAAGTTTTATTTGAATAATATAATTATGCTATGATCAGGCAACAACAAACAGGAAAACAAGAAACTAGTTGAAGTCAAAATAAACTCCTTACCATGTATTAATAACACAGCTTATCAAAACACTTTATCAAATGCTTTACTAGAAAAACTAAACATTTCTCAACATGATCATTTTAATATTCTAACATGAATTTCATTTCATAGTAAATTAGATGCCAAGAGTTTTAAATGTAAGCCGTAGAAAATGCTTTCATTCACAAACAGTATCCGTTACTAATATAACGTACACTAATGTCTTGTTTTGAATTCATATTGTATTTGTGTTGTTGTTGCATCTCATCATTTGTCTAGTCAGCATTTATTTTAAGTTTTAGTATATTAAAAGTCTCTTTGGGAATTGAATTTGCTTATTGTACATCAACGTATTGTAAGCAGTAAATCACCACTGCTGTAAAACACTCTAAATCACCCCTGTAACTTGTGAACACAAATTAGTCCTTGTTGTTGGGGATTGTATAAATCAGAGACTTTGTTTACATTTTTTTTCTACGAATCATTCAAATATAATAAATGTTACTACTGTATAATAGCTAATAGTGAGTTATTGTGTTGATAAGGCAACACTTTGAAACCGCTCATTACTCATCAGGTGACAGTATGATTGCAGTAGTAATGAGAAACGTAATTCTTAACTGATTTTCCATCTGGACTCTCCAAATTATTATCCTAAATAATGATGCTGTATATGTAATAGTAGCAAGGACTAAACAGCTATAGGGCAGTGAAGGGAAATTTGTTTCTGGGACTGCAGAGAAAAAATGGTAGCAAATGTGGGACAGTTGTTTGCATCTTTTCTGAACATCAGATCAGAAGTCAATTCTTCTGAATATTTTCTGAATTTCACCAGCAACCCTGGGAAAAATAAATAAATGTTTTTTTTTCCATTCATATTCATCGTATGGTAGGTGCAAAACTTTTTGCACTTTTTACTCTCATACAAGACTCTTTCCCTCTTTATATCTAAATTAAAGGGTGAGTTTGGCTTGGTTTTCCAGTGGGTGCCATTTGTTTTATGGAAGATTTGGGATTTAACCACTACCATTTGTGATTTCATCAGCTTTCAAAAAGTTTAAGTAACACATATGATAACCTATTGTCAAAGACTAGGTCTGAATGATCAGGTCTTTTCCATAAAATCCATGCTCTTCCAAGCCAAAAGGAGCCAGATAAGGTTAGATCTTTTGCACACATGCTTACACTAATCTAATTAGAAACCTGACTCTACATTGGCCTAATCAAGCAGTTGGATGCAACCCAGCCCAGCTCTTGTGTGATCTAACCATTTGGATGATGGTTTCCAACTGAGAGCTACTCAAGAGAGAAATTAAAAAATTTGTCACATGTCTGTTACAGTATATCTTCTTCTCCAAATATGGAACACCATTTATAGCCATATTTAAATGGGAACAAAAGCTTATGAACTGCTGTGCCAAGCGGTCAAATACTGATAGGAAAGCAGGCCAGAAGATGTGAACTGCAGAAATGCTTTGAAAAGTTGCAAGTCTATTTCAGGTGACAGTTACAATAGTGCAGAGTAAAAGCTTGACTAAGTAAGCAGCTGGAACATAAAGTTGAGCACAAAGAATCTTAAACTAAGATGACAACCCCCAAAGATCCATTCATTGAGAAGATATATAGTTGGAGATATGGAGTCCTTGAAATTGGATATTCTGATATTGTCCTCAATCTTCTTGTGACAACTTCCATTAATCCACTTCCAGCTAGCCTTTGAATCATTCCAGAGCTAATCCTCTCTACCTTGTTACAACCCTGTTGCAACCCTGCTGGCCAGCATATCTGTAAGAACATCTATAGAATCTATACAAAGCCTATACAACTCTCAGAGCAACACAGAAGGCTTAGAATGTATGAGAAGGTTTTTTTGGCAGTCAATACAATGAAATAGTACACAATGCCATTGTTTCCACTCTTCCTGGAGACTGTGTGGGTGTAGGGCTTTCAGCACAGGAATTGTTCTCAGACAGCCTAATGGACCAAGGTTCTAACAAGTAAACATTTATGAACAGAACAGGACTTTTAGAAGCTGCAGGTTCCTCTTTACAGTCAGCAATGCTGCATGGTCTACCAGAATTTTAGCATAATGTAAATAGAAACATGCTAGTTTACATTTGATGGATTAATGGCATACATTATTGATATTTTTGTCGATTACCTGACTGCATTGACTCACTAGATACTCAAGATATTATTGTGATGCTACAGATGCTATCATGAGAGGAAACATGGCTTTGGGTACAAACACACCCCATTCTTTCTGGATGTTGTGTTAAATCACCCCCTGAGTAAGTGACAGATGTGTTTGCATTGCGTTCCTTTTCTTTACAATTTTTGTCTGGACCTGTCTGGCTGGAAGATGGGCTTCTGGCTTCATTTTTCATAAACTCACTGTTATATATCACAGTTTAGCCTAGGTGAAGGCTTGCTTGTTAAATAGAAAACAGACCCAAACAACACAAGTGTTTCTAAAATCTGACTAGTACAGTGGAGCATTAGACAGTCAGCTTGGACCTAAATATTTAAAAGTGTTATTGCTTGTTTAACAGTGATGTAATGTGGCAGGTGTAAACAATAAACAGCCAATCTGGTCTAGCGTAAGATTGGCTTTGGTATGGAAAACATGATTAATGAAAGGGTCAAAGCAGACAAGGTTTCAGAACAGCAAAGCATGCATAATTTATACAGCACCTGAACCACATCCTGTCCTGTCTCTCCACAAGTACAAGTGCACTTTAGTACAAGTGCACATGCATTGCATGCATTTAATATGTATACAATCTAAAAATGCCATTTTTTTTTACATTAATAGTATACGTATTCACAGCCCAAACCTGAATGTGACACAATTTTTACCTTTTTTTGATATTAGATTGTAGTGTGCTAATCATGTAAAACTATATGATTTATTAATTTTGGAGCTGTAAATTATACTTTAAAATAAAAGGGAATTGTGCCACATATACATTGTCACATATACATTACAATACAGTGAAATTCTTTCTTTTCACAGTTCAGAGCACAGGGTTAGCAACTATACAGCGCACCCGGAGCAACAAAGGTTAAGGGCCTTGCTCAGGGGCCCAAATTAGCAGTAATAATAATTTGGCAATAAATATTCACAATATCCATGTAAGACTTGTCACAATACATTTGTAAGTAAATGTTACCATATTTGAAAAGTTTGCAAATAAGTTGTAATGACCAGATTTCAGTTTTGAATACCACTACAGTGTCACTTGGTCTTAATGTAATTATATCAAATTTCCAAAAGCAACATGTATTACTTACAGGAACAATGCATCACAGTTGTTTCTGAATAGACTGGTGTGTAGTTAAATTTGAATAAACTTGTGATTTATGTGATTATCTGATAAGATACTCCATCAGTAAATAAAACTATTCAACGAGAAGCATTAAGGTATACCTTGTATTTTAAAGATTTGTTTAAAAAAATGTGAATAATTTATCACTCACTTATTCAGTGTTGTAGGGTTTTTGAGTGCAGCCAGCACCATTGTTGTGTTACAGAATAGTGGTGTGGCTGCACTGTGGGCTGCTTGTGCTGGGGTTTTTTGTGGGCTTTATCCAAACCTACTGTACACTCCCCACAATCAGCCAAATGTTCATGTTGGTCCAGTAAAGTCTAACCCATGCAGAACTTGTGCCAATTTTGGTTTCTTTTTTCACCCCAAGTTTTCATTCTCAACAGAAGGCTCACAGAGGAACATCGCCACATTTTTTTAAGCCAACAATCATTTTGTGGTTTATTTTAAGTTCCATGTAAATAAAGTTAAGTGATGTGACCCATACTCAGAATTTGTTCTCTGCATTTGACCCATCCAAAGTGCACACACACAGCAGTGAACACACACCCGGAGCAGTGTGCAGCCATTTATGCTGTGGCGCCCGGGGAGCAGTGAGGGGGATTCGGGGTCTTGCTCAAGAGCACCTTAGTCGTGGCCGCCCCGATACTCGTACCCACAACCTTAGGATTACGAGTCAGACCCTCTAACCATTAGGCCACGACTTGTCCCGCGTAGTGTTTATAAAATAAAACTTTAGACATAGACATAAAATACAATCTATCTTAGAAAGCCTTATCAAATGTATATTTGAACACAATAATATATAATAAAAAAAATAATAAAATTAATATTTGTTTTAAATTTGTATTTAACTGTGTTTGTTCTGTTTAACTGTTTATTTGCTGTCCTGTGTATTGCGTATTTGTGTCTGGGCCTACACTGGAATTTTAGATGCTAGGCTTCCAACAATTTAGAAAATTAATGAACTGATATATTTCTGTTGATTTTCTTGCTACATTTCTGTCAAATCTAAAAAGTTTCTATCCTTCAGAAAGAACACAGGAATGAATTTTTTTGGGGAAAATGCTACTACTGAAATAACAGTATGTGCACAGCAAGCATGCGTTGCACAATGGATTATTCCTTTCAAAAAGTTTACACATTTGTTTGCAATTGGTTCTTGCAATGGAACAAGAATGCAATTGTAAAATATTGCCAGTCTTCCTTATGTCTGGAAAGCGCAGATCGAGTAAAATCTCATCAGTGGATTACAAAATATACAGAAAGGTCAAGAGAGGAACAAGAAAGAGGGGGTGTAGAGACACGGGGGGAAAGAGATCCAGGGATATTGTGGGTGAATGAGGTAGAGAGTTAAATTCCTGTGCATTATCAATGAGCTGAGAAATTGTTGTCGGCTTGCCTGAACACTATAGATGGCACAAGCTTGCCTTCATCAGCACCCAGTGCCATTTGTCTGTTGTGGCCTGATGCACCCTCCTCTTATTACACCCTTTAGTCCATAGTGCTAAATCTTTACCCTGATTCCTGCTACAAAACAGCCCCAATTATGAAACTAACTGGGTGATTTGCGACTTTGATTGAATCATTTCTGTATTGATTTTACTCATAAGGCATTACAAGCATTAAGTGTTGTGTATTCTGGAGTATTGATTTGCTGAATTGTGCTAGCATTTCATCCTCTCGGATTCCTCAGCAGTAACATGGGAACATTGTGTAGAATTTACAGTTGTGTTACTTTCTGACCTCCTGTTTTGCTGTAAATACAGTCCCACGGCACCACTAGAATACCTATCCCATTGCACTAAAATGCAATAAGTGAAATATTATAAAACTGTCATGTCTGGCATAATGATGCAGTGTCAAGCTAACTCTTGGAACAGATGTGTAGGCTGTAATAAAGCCGCTTTTGATTGTGTTCGTGATTTTTATCGGCCCTCGCATCTGCTGGAGATTTACAGTAAATATCTTTTTTACGACACACACAGCAGTCGATGTTTCCACCATCTCTCACGACTCCTCCACCTCTTCCTCTGGTCTACCCAAAGGACAATAATGAGATGTCATTTCAGAAGCCATATGTGAAGGAATATTTAAATAGGCATCAGTGCATATGTGATGTCTTAGCAAATGCAAGATCACACAAGCAATGAGACATAAAATTTTATTCATGCTAGATTTGTCTTCTTGTAAACAGCAGTGGCATTTATTATTTAATCTTCATAGTGGCAGTAGCAGAAATGTGAGATCTTTTATTGTTGAGTTCAAAAGGCAGAATTTTTTTTTTTACTGACTGAAATCCCAGATACCTTCAACTAGTGAGAAAAGTTTTACATAAATACATTTTAAACTGATAGATTTAGTACAAAATAAAAGACAAAAAATAAAAATTGCTACTTGGAATTAATTGTATCATGATAAATGAAAGTGAATAACGGGTGTATTTTAAATCAAAAAAGGGGTGGCTGGATATTTGAAATATAAAAGTACATTCTTAGAGAAGCAAAGCTTCAACTAGCACCTTTAAAGATTCTTATAAAACAATATACAATGTTTTATTTGAGAAAAGGTACTAAATAGAAACAATTTAAACAATAGAACCTTTAAAGAGAGTAAAACAAGATAAATGTGCATATAGTTAGAGATTAATATTTAGATTATTTCACATCATTTTAACACTTAAATACACAATATAGAGAATTGAAAAAAAAGTTTCTATTTCTGTGACTGTTTTTATTTCCTACAGTCTGTTACTGAGAGAGTATTTACACATGCACCTTCTGCATACTGAAAAGATTTATGCTCATATACAAATTATGGTTACAGATAAAATTGTTCTGATTAGCCATGTCCGAAAAACAACCTGTAGGCTTGGTCATATGTCAAATTAAAAATTTAAATATCTAAAACTTGGCCGTCACGAATATGTGATCTTCCTTTCTAATGAGGGCTACATTTTGTATTTTACATCTGCTAATATGTCATTCTCTTACTGGTATCGTTCTCTCCTCAATTCTTCCGGAAGTTGTGGGGTTTTGGTGGGTTTGTCATTTTTTTTAGACCCTTTTTTAACCCTAGCTTTAGGAATTGCAGCTCTGGGTAGTAGTGAGGATAAAGCCAGGCGTGGAAATGCTGGATTTGAGCAAGAAGTACTGGTAGGGGGGTTGATGGGTATCATGAAATTGTCAATGGCATTAAAGTGCTATCTGCGGTTGAGTGTTCATGAAAAAGTGTAGCTTAATTGTAGACACAGTGGTGAGACTGTGCATCTGCATATTGAGTGAACTGTGCTATTAGTATGTTACTGGATAAGATGGAGAAAGAGCGCATGCTGTTTAGAGAATTAATATTCAAACATTGATGTTTTCCAATGTTTCAATGCAATCAAATGTCCCAGTCATTAGAAAATCTCTCATTAACCTGCACATAAATTATTATTTCTGAAACATACTTCCATGTCAAATATTTTTGTCATTCTTTTTTAAAAAAAAAATCACATTACACAATTTAGCAGACATATTATAAAACTGATGATCTTATCTTTGCCACAAGTGAAATAATGAAACTGTTCAGGTGCAGAAAGGAACGACACTCTGTACTTGATTGCCCATGCAGCAATGGCTTGACCTGAGCTGGGCCCTCCTGTCGAGAGTCAATCTGGAGCCTTGGTTAACAAGATGGAAATGGTAAATGCATGCAGGATAAACAGGGCAGAGCAAGACAGGAGTGTGATGTTATGGTGATAATTCTCAACACCTGGAGAAGCATCTCTTCAGTATTACTTAGTTTAAATGTTTAAAAAGGACAAAAAGTAAAATAAAAGAAAAAAAATTAAGAATAATTCAAGAAAGCTACTTTAGCATCCTAGTATGAAATTAATGTAACCAAGTAAATGCAGCTTGTTTCATGGCTTGTTTATTTGCCTCATCTTTTTCTTGTACATGTCCGTTTTTGGGACCTAAAATGAAGATTTTTGACCTTCATTGAGATGAGGCCTCACAAACCTGTGAGGATCCTGAGGCATCTACAGAGGTGTACCAGCTCCAGTTGGACTCTGCTACATGAAGTATTCGGACATTCTAAGAGGAAATGCCAGCTACATGTGGTCTTTGAGAACAACGACCTCCTAATTATTATATAATCACCGGACAGTATATTTATAATCGCACCCTCCAGTGTCACTCAAATGAGGATGAGGTTCCCCTTTGAGTCTGGTTCCTCTCAAGGTTTCTTCCTTTTCCATCTAAGGGAGTTTTTTCCTTGCCACAGTCACCTCAGGCTTGTTCATTGTGGATAAATACAAGCACATTTGAATATATCTAATATTAATCTTTAATTGTTGTATTATATTAATCTGTATATAATATAGCATTTTATGTATTATGTTTCTAATGTTCTGTAAAGCTGCTTTGAGACAATGTCCATTGTTAAAAGCACTATACAAATGAATTTGGCTTTCATATTGATTTTTACTGCACACATTCTGTGTGCTATATTGCTTTAACTCATCTCTTTAGGTTCTGCCTTCTCTTCTGCAGTTGTTAGATTATGCACAAACCCGTACATGCAACTACTGGTCAAGCTGCTTTTTAATCATTAGCCTCAACACTTGTGTAGAAAGTGCTACACATTCACATCCAAAGACAGACCATGTGCTTTATGAACACACCATAAAAGGTGACCAAATTTAAATTCACAAATGAATTACTGAAAACATTGACCTCAGTTGGAAAGCAGACCAAATATATGCAGATTTCAAAAGAAACGAGTTTCATTCAGAACTGAAGATTGCAAAATTTCACTTTGCTCTTCCATCTTACAATACAAATAAAGAAATACTGTTTGACTAATGTAAAGCCAGTAGACAAGGGAAATAAATCACTTAAAGTGCTTCTATACAACATTGTTTTAACACATCTTAGCATGGCACACATTACACAAAGTATACGTGGGCATGCTAGCAGAAGAGAAAAGTCTCTAGTTTAATACTAGATTTTATTACAAACCCATTATTAGAGATATGTAAGAAATGAAATGAAATGAGTTTATATGTAAGTGATGCATCTGTGTGCACTAATATTACTCTGGAATCTCTGACATTAACTAACAACCCTTCAAAGCCCCTTAATCTTCTGATAGGTGCTCTCACTTCTACTTAGTTTTACTGCTAGAAAGAATCAGCATCAAGGTGCATTTTAAGCAGCCTGACAGGAAACCATGACACGCTACGAACTATGCTGACAGAACTCATCCATGTTTCTGTTAATGCTAGTGGTGTAACAACTGTGACATGATGCATGTGACTATGCGCATTGTGTAAAAGTGCACATTCGGCATTCTCTCATTTATACTGTAAGTCTAACATACAGTAATTGAAACTGCTGCAATGGTGTTCATTAGGTTTCGATTGATTATTTTTCCACAGCTCAGAGAAGTTTTTTTTTATTCGATCCAAGTTTTAGGAGAATTTATACATTTATTTATTATTTCTTAGATATAGTGAACCTGTAGTACCCTGTAGTTTTTTTTTTATTTTGTTTGTTTCTGTATCAAGAAATTCACATTGTTTTGCACTGTGTATGAGTCAGAAATAAAAAGGCTCTCAGTTAGAATTTTTTTCATTCAAAATTTCTTCAAAATGTTTTTAGAATTGAATTGAATTAAATCATGAGTGCAGTATGGTGAATCAAATCATGGGCAAAGTATATAATGAAATCCCTAATTAAAGTGCATGATAGTAAATTCTCTTATAATTCAGAGAGCCATGCTGAAAACAGGTTCAAAGTCTTCTTTCATTTACTGCAGTATCTAGATTAATTATGGGTTTTTTTGGCATTTGGCAGAAGCCCTCATTGTCAGGACTCAGCCCGGACTTTGGCCACGTGCTTTGTGTTTACGTTTTGTGTTCACGTGTCTGCCCCGCCCTTCTCTTCCTGCCTGCCTCTGCACACCTGTCCCTCATGTGTCTGATTAATTATTTGTACTATTTAGTTGAGCCGCGTTGCCTTGAGCAGCACGGAATCCTCTGGTGTCTTTGGTTGTTGTCCTGTCTCAATTCTGTGTTCATGTTTCTTTAGTTAATAAATCCCAGTTTTTGTTAGAGCTTCCTGCATTTGGGTCCGATTTTATCCTGTGTTCTTGACACTTGGCCTGTCAGGATCTAGCCCGGACTTTGGCCATGTGCCTTTTGTTTACTTTTCGTGTCCACATGTCTGCCCCTCCCGTCTATTCCTTCCTGCCTCAGCACACCTGTCCCTTATGTCTTTAGTATTTAGCCGTGTCTTTTCGGAATTCTTGTCTTTTGTCATGTCTTTTTGTTTTGTCTTTGTTCCCGTTTTGTGTGTTTTATTTAATAAACCTATTTAAGTTAGCTTAACTTACATATTTAAGTTAGCTTAACATACTTACATTTATCTCATTCATACAGCTGAGCAATTGAGGGTTTAGGGCCTTCTTAGGGGCCCAGGTGTGGCAGCTTGGTGGCCTAGGGATTCAAAATCACGACCTTCCTATCAATAGTCCGACACCATAACCACTGTGCTACCATTTCCCAATTAAATCTATTAGAATTGTTTTCTATAATTCTACAGTTTGTTCGATTATTTTATTTTTGTTTGAAACAGAAGTATGAAACAGAAGTATGAAACAGACTTCATATTATTTTGATTAAACAAAGCTTAATTTCTGATTCCTTTCCCTGCAAAATTGGCTAAGGTCTGAGAAAATTGCACCAGTTCCACAGGAGGTGTTACTTTCCATTTAGAGTAAATTTTATGTGAATGGAGTTGTATTTGTCATTCAAGCAATACATCAGCCTTCCATAATTCTATTTCTTTACTGAGCATCTATATCACTCAGTCATCCACTTTTAAGGAAAAAGCTAAAGTAAGAGATGTAAAAAATGATACAAATCCATAACAAACAAATGATAAAAAAGAAGAGTAAATAAAAATGCATTTGTATAAATCAAATCAAATATATATTTTTTTTATTTAATAAAAATATTCAAAACTTGTGTACCAAAAATATTCAACTCAGGCAGAAAAGATATTAAATCCTTACAGCCTGTTTTCCCTTTATCAAGGGAGGAAGGAACCAAGGCTTATATATATTTATAAAGCAGAACAGCAGTTTTTATACTACAGTTTTTTTATAGAATTCTTTATATGTCAATAAAAATGTGAAAGGCACAAAAAAGGACAGACTTCACAGGGCTGGTGGAATACTATTCTCTACTAAAAACTGGTGATCTGGAAGGACATACTTCCTTCTTAGGACAGTGGTGGCCATCTGCTTGAGGTGTGACCATAGACAACATGGCAGTAACGGCACAAAGACAGGAATGGTCAGATGGACAGAAGAGTCAAGAAAATGATAGATTTCCCAAATCCTCAACTGTATGTAAGACCTCTTGGAGATACTGTAGTGGACAAAGTTCGACTACATTTGTTTTACCCTAGATTTAAAGCTGTTTGTTTGTTTTTGCAAATAGAACATTTTGATAGTCTTATAAGTGCCAGTTTGATCACTACTTTTTTATTATGATATTAAAAGCAATCGATTGGCTGGTCTGTGGGATTTCTAAATAAGTTGTGTTGGACTTGTGCTTCATAAAATGTGGATACAGTAACTACCGCTCCCAGAAGACATGGTCCCTCAATGCGGATACTTCGGAAAAGATTTTATTAGGTCTATTTTTTGAATATCTTGTTAATAAAGATAATAGAACATTTCTGAGATTAAAACTTAGTTGTCTCATAATGGTAATTGAAAATTCTTATCTTTTCCATGTAAAGGCAAAGCAATATTTTTAATAAAAAGCTTTGTCACCTTACTTGGTTTTGAATTATGCAACCAAAATCCAAGTCACCTTGACCAAGAACCAGTGTATTTCTCTCTGGTGTTGTATTGTTCTACCAAGACATAACCAATACAATATCAGCTTAAAACACATTCGGGTTATTGCTTCATTAACCAAACAAAAAAGCCTTCTGTAAGGGTTTCAGCAAGGATCACAGTGTATCTCTTGGCAAAGAAAACACTAATAGATTACTGTCCAAGCAGGAAACGGCACATACAGTATATTAACCAATAGGTCAATTTGGTGTCTATTGTCTTGAAAATGGTTGATTACTTCACTTTATTTCTTTTCATATTTCTTTTCATTTAATTCCTTGCAATAGAAAGTGAAAGTGACATACAGCTAAGTACGGTGACCCATACTCAGAATTTGTTCTCTGCATTTGACCCATCCAAAGTGCACACACACAGCAGTGAACACACACCCAGAGCAGTGTGCAGCCATTTACTGTATGCTGCGTCACCCGGGGAGCAGTTGGGGGGGTCCGGTGCCTTGCTCAAAGGCACCTCAGTTGTGACCGGCCCGAGACTCGAACCCACAACCTTAGGATTGAGTCAGACTCTCTAACCATTAGGCCACGACTTAACTTCTATGTAGTGGCTAATGCTGACCTTGTTTGGTTCCCTTTGATTCTGGCATAAGCAGGCAGATTCTGGTGTAAGAACAATTTCAATAGTTATGAAAAGGAGAAAAAATCTCAGCAACTCCTCTATAAATTTGCAGAGCTTGTAAGCAAGCATGTTATCAATCTTGACAGATTGTACTTTTGAAAATCTCAGCGACACCCCATATGGAGTAAAGAACTGGGGCATGGCACTAACCCACAATCGGCACATAGTAAATGGTGCTATACAGAGCCATTTGTGGTAAGATAAATCCCCCACCTCTCTGGCAAAGTGTGCATTTGCATAATATATTGCCTTTAGGGCAAGGCAGATGGATTAATGTGTGGTACTTTCAGGTCTTCAAAGGAAGTCAGGTTAACATGATAAGCTCCACTTTACTGGCAGGGTAATTAAAGCTAAGACTAAAGAGGGAGGATTTTTGATTGCTTTAGTTTGTGGTATTTTTATATGACAAGGATGACTGTAAATGCATCGCCTTTCATGACTGGTTTATCAAACCAGTCAAACCAGAATTTTGAGTTGCATTTCATCTTAAAAAAGGAACAAGGCATTCAGGTAGGTACAGTATAGCTTCAGTGTCTCAACATTTTTCTTTGAGCTATGTCTATATTATGTAAAATTGTAACTAATTAACTGATTTAAAAAAAAAAGCAGTAAGGTGATATTGGGAGATTAAAAGAAAAAAAAGGGAGTGGGGAGAACAAAATTATCAAGCCATCCTAGAGAGAAATGTGATATTGAGGCTGTTGTTAGAAGCTCCACAGATGGAAGGATGTGTACTGTATGCCAAATTAGCTGCTTCTTGGGGTAAAAAAAAATGGCAGAACAATCTGCATATAAAGAGGGCAGCATTCATTTTATTCATTCATTTTCTACCGCTTATCCGAACTTCTCAGGTCACGGGGAGCCTGTGCCTATCTCAGGTATCATCGGGCATCGAGGCAGGATACACCCTGGACGGAGTGCCAACCCATCACAGGGCACACACACACACACACACACTCACACACTACGGACAATTTTCCAGAGATGAGAGGGCAGCATATTGTATATAAATCATTTTTAATTATGCTGTATTTGCCATTGAAATTTAATGTTCGTTTAACATTACATATGTTTTCCTAACAGTAATGTAATGCAAATGTTGACTTAACTCTTTAGCCCCTTTAAGTCACACGACCATGTCACATGTTACACTTACTGTAGCACTCACACCTCTTCTGTGTTTACCCAAATCAGCACCAATATTTATGTTCTGGTTTCTGCAGCCTTCACTCTCATGCTTCTGGTTTATGTCATTTGTTGTTTCTAATCTCCAGCTTGTGGCATGTGCACCATTTGGTAAAAATCTCCCAACAATTCTTGACTTGTGTATTAGGGGTTCTTGTTTCCTTGGGTCAAACCCACAAGCAGAGGTGATCTAGCTGAGTGTGCCATATCTCTTTGGAATAGTAACTAGCTAACTTGGTTAAGAATCCACCAGAGTGTTCTGACCACTGAAAGCAATAATGAAAACCAACGTCTAGACTGAATCAGCTAAATAAAGGAAAGCATACTGTATAATAGATGGTGAGGCCAGTCCTGGAATAGCGCATCTTGTATGAATGAGTCACGGTTGTACAGCCCTTTGAGATAAATTCCCCTTAGTAAGGTTTACAGTGACCCACCTGAGAGGATGTAAAGCCAAAGCCAGCAATTTGTAAAATGTATTAAGTAAGAAAACATATTGCACTGGGTGATTTTGTTCAAATAAAAAAATGTACCCTTATATTTAATCCTAAATATGCGAGTTGTTCCTTTTGTTTATTCATTTTTCCATACCACATTTTAAATAGAGTTAACAGAAAATACCTGTTAAATGCTGTATTTTTTTGAAAAGATATATTTAATAATGAGCATGTAAGAGAGAGCCTGCTACAAGTCCATGCCTTAAAAATGTATGTGATCTGTGATGAGATGAGACAGGATTAAGGAAATAAAAAAGTGGATAAGAAGAGTGATGGAAATGGGGTCTCACAGAGTTCAGGTCATAGCTTGAACTCCAGAATGTGTCCTGTAGATCACAAGATGTCAAGAGATGATGGAAGTATTGGACAGGGTCAGTGAGGGTGTGGAAGGTCTTTCCTTACAAACAGCCTTCCTGAGTTATAATAAGTGGTCCACATGGAGTTGTTATATTGTGGGGTATGTGTTGTGGGTGAGTACCCACCAATCCCTATCGCATTCTGGCTCCAAACTCTTTTAGATATTGCTCAGCATGCCAGTTTGAAGGACGGTGCATCTGGGAGCTGTATTGATTTGGAGCGATGTCACAGCCAGCGAGATGGGGGACGGTATCAGGCATGCAATCTCACTGCCTGACCTGGTGTGGAGAGAACATCAGACCCATCCATCTCAACATTACACTCAACTGCAAGGACATTAAGCCAGGGGATAAAGTCTATCTAGGGTGCATAGACCCATGCCTGGTTAGCTAACCATTAGACCTTATTCAATAAAATTTAAATTTCATGAATAAGCTGCACTGAGCCTACTGTAGAGGCCAAGAAGCAAGCATGTCCACTCATGAAATAATCCTAAGATGCCTTATTATTGCAATCAACTACAAAATGAAATCCAAATAAGAAGCAGATTTACTAAACATTTGCATTGACGTTAAACTTCTTTGGGAATTAAAATTGATGGTCATAATTGACTAACCAGATGTATGACACTTTTATCACCTACACAATCTGGAGCCTTGCTGGGTGGTGAATATTTTAATAATCAATGAATATTTTAATGTTACCTCACCATCACATGCTACATTTGCCTTATATAACACCTTTGTAATACCTGTCACGTGTCCATGGTATGGTGAGTTTGTTGATGTTAGGGTTAACACAGGTGGCTTAGTAGTTCAGAGTGGTGGGGTTTTGTGTGTGTGATTTTTTTTTTTGTTTGTTTTTTTTAGTATCCTTCCTGTGAGCTAAAAACAAGAACTGCTACTTATTGGAGGTTGTTGTTATTGTTTCCCCCCCACAACATTCAGCGATCAGCAGGTTTTAAAATTATTTTAACCAACCTGTGTTGCACCAAGAACAAAACCACATACAATAATTACAATAATTAGCCTTTTACTAGTTATTTGAGCTAGGTATTGGCAGCGTAGTTTGACAGTAAGCATCATTAATGCTGCAGCTCCTGGGTCTTGGATTTGTTCCTGAGCTTGGGTTACTGTTTTTCTGGAAATTTGCATTGGCTCTAGATCCATCACATCTCTGATGAAGATAAATGAATGATTGCTAGAGCTAGATATGTTTACATGATAATATCAGAATGCAACTACAAAATAAGTAGAATAGAGATTTTTTCTGTTTAACTAGGCCAGATTAATGAGCACAGCAGCTGCTGGATGCAGGATGCAGTCCCATCCTGAGTTCTCATTGTAATTAAAACTATATTTACTGAATATATCTGCCCAGTTTCACTCAGCAGGGTCTATGTTCTTGTTTTTTAAACATGTCTCTACTTGGGAGTCCTTCAACATTTTGAGAGATTTCCATTTTGTTAGCAGTTTCCTCAGAGCAAAGCCTGGTGGTGTACAGATTATTGTACACGGTTAAGTAAAGACAGCTGCCAGACTTTGTTTGTGATAGTAAAGTGTTTCATGTGAATCTGCTGACTCTCATAGTACAAATAGCTGGAATTATGGTACTGTACTTTAATAGACAAAACAAGAAGAATGTATAAGAAGAATCTCAGTTAATCTTTTGTTTTTTCTGAGTATCCTTCCTGTGAGCTAAAAACAAGAACTGCTACTTATTGGAGGTAAGAACTATACTCAATACTCTACCTCCTTCTTATAGAGGCATAAATTGCCTTGTTGTAGGAATATGATACATTACAGTAAGACGTTTTAAAATCTGTAAATGGAAACTGCACCAGCCATTCAGACTTGTTTTCTGGATGTCAGCAGTGTTGATGCTCTACACATGACTCATCTGACTCCAAACTGTGCCAGAAGTGAAACAATGCCGTTTGCACATTGCACAGAAAATTGTGCAGGATATGCATGCTGTTTGTTGAAGCACCTGTACTCTGTATGCTACTATTGAAGTGTGTGTTCTATCCCACTGTTACCAAATGTAAACAAAAACAAAGTTTGACATGAATTTGCAAAAGCATTGCGTTACAGTGCTTTGTATCTAATACTGAAATATTCATACACAGCACTCTTATTGAGTTTTTTAAATTTCATGATTGCCTGACATAAAAGATTTTCTTAGTTTTTACGATCACTTGTTGGCTGGGGCAAAAGTAGTGTTAATGCCTCAGGGCTCAAAATGTCTGTTTGATCCTGAGCTTTGGTCACTGGGCTCTGTTTTCATGCCAGTTTGATAGCTAATGCCAGCATACTGTTATTTTGTTTGGGCACAAGCCTATTTCCTACTCTCCATTTGGGACCTATTGTTCTTTTAGTGCCTATAAATTAATAGTGCACAGACGTGGGTAGAATGGCCAAATGTGGTTGTGACATTCAGAATCTGCTCAGTGGGATTTTGAAACCACTTTGGTCCAGAAAAATGGTCAAATTTGTCAATTCCACCCAAGACCCAAACTTAGCACAGACACAGGAATAAGTTTGTATTTAACTATACTGCATGATTATCGATTTGTTTTATATGTGGCTTTCAATTTTAGAGACCTGCATATTTACAGATACCTTTAACAGCATAATAAAGTAACTTTCCTAATCATGATGGTGGAGTGCTAGTATATTAGTGGATTAATATGCTAGCACATAATTTTGGAGAAAGGAAAGCACATGAAGCGATTTTGAAGTCCATAGCTGGTGATTACCTCCCTTAATTTTTTTTTCTGTTTATACAACAATACAGGAGTAGAATTAGTACTAAAAATAAGACAATATGTATTGTATAGCATTTTATTGTATTGTATTGTATCAATCTTTTTTTTTCTATTGTTATATCAAATGTTAGTTTTCTGACTCTAATCTGAACTCTAATTGATTCAAAGTCCTGTCCCTTTTTCCCCATCAGTTCTTAATCTACTGTAGTTTTCTGGATGTTCATTATTTATCAGCCCATTTTGCAACAGATTATAACAGGCTTTTATATCTGTAACAAATAAGAATAAAAAAAATCAAGTTATAGGTCAATTCACTTACAAAGATTTAATGGAGTATCATTTAGCTTAACATAAAATGTTTTTATTTTAAGCAGCAACTAACACAAAGTCAGTTCACGGGGTCAGATCATTGCTCTGGATTTTTTGCTGCACTTTAATTTTCTTTTTATGCTTATCTAAGCCCACTCTTAAAACATCGTTTTAACAGTATTGAAATTTCCAATGACTGTACATACTTATATAAAACTGTTAAAGTGTGAAATTGTTTTTACATTTAGAGCTGGTGTGGAGCAAATTACCTACATAAAACTCTCGGGAACTGGGTTTTAATTTTCCTATTATAGGTTGTAGTTTGTTAAAACCAGATGTGGCAGTTCTGTAAATAAAGGAATTTGCCACTAATTAAACATATGTTTGCTTGTAATGTGAGCAAATCCATGCATCTTTGTGAAGAAGACACAAAGTAAGAATTTAATGTTAATAATAGCATGTATTAAGACAAAAAAGCATATTATTAAAAATACATGTTATAAACATTAAATTAAATTACTTTGTATTTGTATAAGTACAGTAGGTGATTTGAGACAAATTAGCAATATGTCTACACTGTGTACACTATTCTTCGCTGAGTACTAACTCTAGCCAAGTTTTCTTTTATGGTCATTGTTTGAATTTTAAAACCTCTTTTGTCTCCTATAAACTTACTGAAATGTCTGTTTTCCATACAAGGCTAATGGCTTTTGTAGATTAGTAACATCTACTGAGTAAAGGGTCAGAGTAACCCTTGACAAAGTCACAACAGAAGGTTTTAAGAGAAGTGGAGCTCATCAGTTGTTACTGCGATGTTAGTGTGCATGTAATAGCTAAACATGTTAAAGTTTAATTTGAAAACCTGGAAGGGTGTTTTGGCTCTGACGTGCCATCTAGTAAATGTAATTTTTAATCATCCAGATGTACATAAATTATGGAGACATGTGTTAGAACAATGCTGCTCATTATCACCAATTCTGCCTGAGCACACAAAGTTAGATGTCAAGTATAATTTAGATTCCTCTTCTTGGCACTGGCTCATTTTAAATCACCCAGTTGTGGTTTATTTCCCTATAAGAACATGGCACCAGACTGGTACACCAGTGCAAGGCATATTTCTTAGATTTTAGTCATGCTGCACACATGAATGTTCAAACATAATACACTGTTTAAATGTTACAGTAGTCCTAATATAAATCTGTGGGAAAAAAGTGTAGGGTGGTCAAGGTTTGGGGTCATAGACAATTCATAATGCGTATTTGGAGTTGTTTGGCAAAATGGTATTGTAGCCCTGACTGGTGTCATTATTGTGTTTCTGCATTGAATTTAAGCATTTCTCTAACAGGATCTGGATCTAGTCTGACCTAACACATTAAAAATGAGATGAATTAAAACACCATCTCTGTCAAAATGAATGAGATGCTGGACTAATAGAAAGGAATGTGTAGTAGGCATATCATATAGTCCTTCTATTTATGCATATTCAATTCTATTTATTTGTATAGCACTTTTAACAATTGACATTGACTCAAAGCAGCTTTACGAAAATATAGGAAGAGAAAATTTTAAAATGAAATTTTTATCAATAATGAGCAAGCATGAGGTGACAGTGGCAAGAAAAAACTCTCTGAGATGATATGAGGAAGAAACCTTGAGAGGAACCAGACTCCGAAGGGAACCATCCTCATTTGGTTGTAGCATATAAGCTTCAGGGTTCACTGGTAAAAAGCTAATTCTTAAAAAGATTTTATACTTCTCTATTAATGTTCTTTAAAAAAAAATGTTTATCTCTTTTTTGAGCTGAAACTGTAGAGTGGAAAATTCTGGAAACTTTCTTTCTGGCTAAGAACAAGCACCAAGCCCCATGAGAAGGAAGAGGAAAGAGCAGAAAAGACAAGGCTGTTCATATGGAAGACAGGACTGTTCCACTCACTGACTTCTTCAATCTTTTAGTGTGACAAGAGACTGATAATGTTTTCTATGTTTTCTGTCTCTAAATTTTTTCCTATTTTCACTCTTTTTTGACAAACCTGTAATAAAGATTTGTCTTAATGTAGCTGATGCTTATGCTGGAATTATTTTTGTGCATTATACAGAAGTTTGACATTTTCACTTTACCAAAATTCACTGGGTCTCCCGGTAAAATTGTAGAATTTTGTTATCTGTTTGCACAGAAAACCTGTTTAATACAACTTTACAGCTTTAAAGCTGTACAGCTTTATTGTTGTGCCCTATTGGATCCTAGTCCTAAATGTGTCTCGTGTGGAGCATGTTATCTGTTCATTCCAAAGAATTTATTCATATTTGGCTATAGATATTGTTACTAGGTTACGTTTTTATTGCTAAAAACATATCCAACTCTAATCGTGACCTTACATGCTATGACTTACAATATTCTGGTCTATAAATTTATTAGGTTCTGATATTACACATACATACAGGATGTAGTTTTAACAGCAAGTGAGTTCGGCTGAGCTCGGCTGCTTTTGTTTAAATTACAAGCAGAAGTGGGGTCTAAAAATTAGAAACAGCTTTTTTATACATTTATGTATAAAACTTATCCTGGGAGTGAAAATACTGAGAGACCCACTGATCACCCTTCTTGCCATGGCACAAACTCCAGTCACAGTAGCAATGAATACTATATGAACTCTAATGTGTAGTAAATTGTAGCATTTAACATTTTTAAATGGACATGTGAATAAACCCTACATCAAACTATGGGTAGTAACCTTACACAGGATTACCTGAGCAGTAATATACAGTAAATGTAGAGGTTCCTATAATCTTTGATCCTATAGACATCAACTTAAGCTAGCGTAGTGTAGCTACAAGAGCTTAATCAGTTTTATCATAAACATTTTGATTGCTTTCTTTTATAGAGTACAAATGCAAATCCTTATATGTATATTTGAAGCAAATGGCTTTGGTCACGTCACCAGTTACACCAGACACTTTAAAAATCACCCTGCCGATAAAAATCACTCAGGGAGGTAGAACACATGTTTTGTGAAATATTTATGGGGTAGAGCAACAAGCACAGGCAGAGGACTGATATACAAGCAAGTCGCCTCCTATAGATTACACAGAAGTAAATAACAAGAAAATGGACTAGGGTAGTTAAATAGAAATATGTGTCTGCTTGCTATATACTGAAATGTAAATGTCAGAGAATTGAAGCTTTAAAGTAATGTCATGACAGTGCTAGAAGGCAGAGACATGCAGGATTATTTACAAAGCTCCAAAGCATGTGTAATCCTGTTCATTAGGAATATTACACGTGATCCATCTCTCTCACTCTTAATCTATCGTTCTTAACCCCTGAATTTCAGGAATTTGTATGACCGCAATTAAACATCACGAATACCAATATAATCAAATGGATAATATTTATATTTTCCATCTGTTTATGTAAAATACAGTTAAATGCAAATCTGTTGTAAAGGGACAAGAAAATGATCCAACAGTCTTTGGCACTATGGATCACTTGATTAATGAGGTACTGCCCACATTTCCTCCACTATCATTAAAATACTTTGACAGGATGAGTTTTTAAAGCTCATTGTCATTAAATATGCCAAACTTATTAACTTGACAATACTCTTAAATTGCTTGTAGCAGACATGTTGTTCTTTTGACCTGCTTTTAGAGTTAACATGCTTTGTGAATTATTCTTATTCAGAATTACTTAATAGTCTTAATATTAGGATTGCCATGCTAATGTTTACCAGTTTCCAATAAATCGTTCATTTAGCAGCTATGTTTAGGCTAAACGTTTTACCGGGTTTCGCATTTGATATTGAAAGTAACTGGAAAGTGGACATCACATAACTTCTCACAACACAAAGAAACTCTTAGCTAGGATCATTTAGAGCTACTGTGTGAAACGTTTTTAAATGGTGTGATTGTTTATATGTATGTTTTAATATGATTTGTAAATTGTTAAGATTAACAAAACTATAATGAGGCTTTAGAAGTAAGCTCTATCTAAGCTTGAAATGCAGTATTTGTCTCTGAGAATATGTCATCTATCATTCAATTGAGAATCACAAGAAAGATTTTTATTGTAGAGCTTAATAAAAAACAGAAATAAATGCTTGGCTTTTGCCTTGATAAAGAAACTGTGGTTTAAACAATTCCTCCTTAGGGATTTGAGCATCTGCTGAAATGGCTCTGTCCATAGTGTGATATTAAAGTACTGTACAGGAGTGGTAAGAGGTAAGAGTAGGCTGAGACATGGAGCCTTCACTCACCTTTTTTTTTCTGGTGAAACAACAGTACTATGCGTAATCGAATAGCCATGGCTGTGGACTGCTTCATCATTCTACCAACACCTCAGGCGACAGGTGAGAAAGAAGCCACGCCAGCCTTTGTTGGCTGCGAGATGATTGATGCTGTAATATAGAGACTCTATACAAGCTGATTGAAAGTACATTTGACCTCATTGTGTTCTCACAACCTATTTCTACTAGAGAGGGCGACATTTCATCTCTATCGTAGGGATGTAACGGAATACAAATACATTACTTGGAATGAACATTTGTTAAACAGATACATTTACAGATATGATTTTTTTAAAAAATCTATAGTCAGTTATTTGCTCCTATTAACTTTTAACTTCACCGTGTGATTTTTATCATTCTTAAATGAATGCTCTGCATAACTGGGAAATCACACAGGAAATTCATGTGGGTATTGTAATTTAAAAGAACACAGTTTAAGTAGAATTAGCTCATCCTTCCACCTTCACAGAAGCATCTGATCCAAATTCCACATTTCTGGTCTTGTATGTAACAAATCCAGGAGTAAATCTGCCCAAATATTATTAAATATTACAACTGTTGCCGTCAGCTAAACAACAGTTCACTGATGTAGGAAAGACACTGGTGTTTTGAGAGAAAGTCCCCTAGTTTACTGAACACGTTAGACAGGAAAAATATCCATGGGACATCTTGAGACCAATTCTAAATTCAAAAGGTGTAGCTGAGAGGTCGTTGATACGCATTTTGTACTGGGCTATAGACATGGCAGACATTGCAATATATGCCGACAATGCATCCGTTGTGTTCATCATACACTATAATGTACAACATCCTTCCTGAGTAAAATCCTAAAGCTAATCAGAGATATGAGGCACATGTTGTGTTAGAACCTGCTGTGCTATGATATTACACTTGAAAAGATGAAGGCTATAGTTCTCATATGCGCCATTATACTCCTCCTCTGAGATACTGTGATAAATTCCTAACAGATAGAAAAGCTACAGGCAAATGTCCAGCTGTGTGAAGCACTGATTTTAACTCATGACATGTTCCTATTACCTTCGCTCAAGCCAGCTACTTCAGAGAACAAGTCAGGCCTGCTAACATAATGGCTTGTGCTTCATCAAAATCTCTGAGCAATAATGTTGAAATGTGAGGAGACACATTAAAAGCGCAGTATGTAATTTTTTAAATTAAAAAAATAATGCTGGTATGTAGTCCTGCTATACAGTAAGTGACTTTGTGTAAGAATTGTTTTTTTAAATCAATGTAATTTCACTGTAAAAAAAAAAAAAAAAGTTACTACTGTCAAAAGTTAATGCAAGGTTCATACAGGAATGAGAGGTTGTTTTTTTCCCATGTCGGTGAGCTAACACTAGTGTTTTGCCATAGTAGGTGGTAGCAAGTCAATTTTTTGCGAGTGCATTTGCAGTCTGTTGAGATTTTTTTTTTTTATTTATAAAAGATTGCACTTTGTTGATGAAAATATTTAGACACAGTGGGACGTTCAAAGCTATTTTGGTCCCAGCTCCTGAGACACAGGAATAAGAGTTTCATATTTTCATGACTAAGTGGTATTAATCTTGGGATATTTTTCACAAGGGGTATTTTTTTATTTGTTTGCTTGTTTGTCCAATATAACCTACTTTATTAATTAATAAATTTATTTGCATGTAGTTGTTCTTTCAGCATTATCAGTTAATTTTGCACAATACACACAACTCCACTTACAATTACTCTTTGCATTTACTCATTGTATCATGAAATATATTTAAATCTGTCTCTAGACCACACACTAGCCTGTGTATAGTTTGGTCTCATGTCTGTCCAAGAGCAAATAATATCAAAATCATAAATGCTTCATCTTCTACCCCAAAAGTATGATGACAAATCACGGACAATTTTATTTATCCAAAATTCATATATTAATCATAAATACAAAATAACATTTATTTACGTAGATCCTGAAAATAAAATCAAAAGTATTTTAGTCTATTTTACCTACAATCTTTTGTTGTGCACACACACGCGCGCGCACACACACGCTCACACACGCTCTCACACACACACACACACACACACACACACACACACACACACTTTAGTGCATTAGAATTATCTAATGCAGCAAAGCTGTCATAGTTATTGAAAGGATTTGAATTTTTCCTCAGTAATGTAAAAACCAATACATATAAATCTCTAAAGTTCAATCTGCTTTTTGTAAGAAGTGATAAAGTGATTGTCACAGAAATGAATTGAAACAGATCTTTTTTTTCTGTTTCAGTTTCATATTAGTTTGATTCTCCATCTTCTTCACCTATCATTCCTGCAAGTGCTCAGATCAATAATGTATCAGGCAACAGAATGGCCAGTGTGCCTGCAATCATTTGTTGCCATTTTCTATCTTCCCTTATTGTACAAGTATCTTTGTGGACATAGTACACAGTTGGATTAAAAAAGGTCATAAGAAGCAAATGAGAATAGTGTTTTTGTACAGTAGAAAAAGGGTAGTTAATACCGTAAAGGTGAATCGTATGTGTAATGTGAAGCTAATGTGACTTTTAATATTTATTTCTCTAAATGTTGACTATTCAGGTATAAATTATGAAATCTGTGATGCAACTACTGGAGTAAACTTTATGAAGTTCTGTTCTTACTGTATTATGTGATATAGGTTCAATTCTGTAGTACACTAGATTGCTCCTGTATGTCGATCCATGAAATAATGCGTTTTCTCTCTCTCTCTCTCTCTCTCTCTCTCTCTCTAGTTAATTAAAATTATAAGAATACAGAAAAGCTGAAATAAGAGTATACAAAATAGTCTCCATTTTATTAGCTGAAGGAAGCATCTAAGCAGCAAAACTGGTAGAGGATGAGGTCTCTGCATGGAACTGTGTAATAATTCTGGACACAATCCAGCTGTGAAGGAAAAGTAATTAAACCCTTGAAAACTCATATTTTATGTTCTATCACCTCCACCAATCAGTTTAGGACTTCAGTATGTAGTGCAATGGGATTTCAAAAAGCATTTCTATTCGTCTCTCTCTCACTCTCTCCCCTTGACAAATTTTAAATATATAAGTGATTGCAGAGGTCTGAGCATGATTAATTAAACATGAGCAGTGTGTAATTAGAGAATGTGCACGTCTGGTTTGGTGTAGTGTAGGTAGCAGGCGAAGGATATGAGTGAGGGTTAAAAAGTGGACTGTTGTTCTTGGCTGTACGCATTAATAATATAGATTTGTCTCTCTCTGGAATGGCAAGAAATGACAAGCTGTCACAGAAACATATCCATATATTCCTTATTCATATTCTCTAACGCTATCCTCTTTGTATCTGTGGTATCTCAGTTTTCTGCAATTGCAGCTCTCTGACGCTTTCTGAACACACACACACACACACACACACACACACACACGTCCCCGTGGTTCAAAGCCAATTCTCAAAAATGTATTATAAGGCAGCTGGGTTTGGCATCTGCTTAGAGAGCAGAACATTACAGCTACAAGTGATGAACTCAGAAACAGATATGTGTTCAGTCATTGGTAAAAGTCAGCAAGATTATATCATCAGCTACATTGCACTGATTTTAACATCTGGTCTTACGATCTGGTCTGCTCTTGTGATTTTGTCTATCACTACTCTTGTTGACCTTTGTCTGCTGTCAGCATTATTGCCACTTTGTAATTGTTCATTAATCTCATTAAACACATTGTTTATTCTGCCCCATAGGAAAGATATTTGAAGTATCTAAATATATACAGTATATGCTGCTCTCTTGGGTTTAGCAAGTTTTACACATTCGCTAAATGGCAAATTTGCTTTTGTTTTTTTGATTCTGACATTCAGACACTTTTGACAATGTATTTTATGTATATTTAAAAGCCTTAACTATAATGAGAGAAAACCTGCCCTGAGAGGGAATTATGCCTGTTGGAGCTGAAAGCTAATCTATAACCGTTTATTTTGTTTATTTTATTCATCTTGAATCTAATATTGCACAAGAAAAGTACCCTTTTTGATAGCATTTACAAAGCATCACTTTCTTATGCAAAACTTGCTTCCATTGTCCTTGTTCCACTCTCCCATCTCACAGGGTGGCACAGGAATATCAGTTTATACATCTAACTTTAGCTATACTTTGACAGATGTATTTATTCTAACATCCTGCCAAGTGTAATAGACTAGTTCAACTTCTTTTCCTGATCAAACATGTTCTTTCATCATTCACCGCTATGCTCTGCTCCACTTATTTTTATAACAAGTAATTTCTAGTACAGTCTTTGCCAGCTCATGTCATTAATGTGTTGTTTGTTGCTTGTTACCAAACTATTTTGGTACAACAAAATTTGGCAACGAAAATTGGGTCATGTAGGATAAAGATGTGTGTAGGGTGTGAGGCAGGAATTCATCCTGACTGGGATGCCAGGGTGGTAGCAGAAAACCTGATAACCCAGAGGAAACCCATGTGGGCATGGGGTTAACATGCAAAATTAGACAGTAGACGAAGAATAGGATTGAACTGGAAACTCTGGAGGTATATGATGAACCTTGCTGCACAACAACTTATGGCTCGCTTTAAAACTATTGATGATTCATGAAATGTGATCATTACACTCATTTACAAACCTTAAAAAAATTAAAAACATTACACTCTATAATATATAATATAATGATAATGCAAAACAATACTATGCTTATAGCTTCACTATAGTTTTAGTTACATACTTCACTGTAAGCAGAAAGCTACAAGAAACATAACCTAGGGATCTTCACTTTCTACTATTTCATAATGTAGTTTTTTTCATTTGTTTTGTTTTTTTAATTAAATAGCCTTATTTTTATAGCAGATTTAAGTTCTCAATTAGCTGTTTTTTTAAGTGTTGTGCTGAAGATTATAGCAGGGATGGCTATAAGCATCACGCTGAACGAACAGCTCAGCAGCCAACAAATCGTTTTTTACCACAAACTGAGAGAGAGTTAGCACATTGACAGCCCGAAATGAGTTCATCATGGGCAAGATTGCAGGGTATATTACCTCAATGAACTAAATCGACCAACCCAAGCACAAGTACTCATTACCCACCATGAAAGATTTAAATAAAAATGCAAAACTGAAAGGAGGCCTGCATACAGTATGTATATTGGACAAATTGCCCTGTATCAGTGAGGATGTGTGGAGTGTTTAACAGTTCATACTGTCCTAGTTATAATTTTATGCATAAAAATAATGTGACTTTATTGAACTTGATATGTGTAATTATACTACAGAGCATCAATATACATCCAAGCTGTCTGGACCATGAAAGCATACATAACAAAACCTGACGTGGATTTTACTTTACTTTCTAATTTCCGTCAGCTATAGATATTGATTTAGAAGTTGTAATGGTTCAATTGGGCCAAGGTTGTTATAATATCCCTAGAATATGAATGTCAGGACTCAACACGGACTTTGGCCACATGCATGTGTTTATGTTATTCGTCACGTGTCTGGCCCCGCCCTTGTCTGCTTCTCTCGTTTCCACACACCTGTTTCCTATTGTTTCCTATTGTGATCACCTTTTTCTATTTAACTGTGGCGCGTTGCCTTGTGTTGTCTTGTCCTGTTTTCAGTCCGTGTCATGTTTAGTGTTCTTTTGTTATTAAATCCTGCATTTGGGTCTGGTTTATCCCACGTTCGTGACAATTAACTTGGTAAATTATTTAAATAAACTGAAATAATGTAATATGCACATAATAGCAGGAGGTTTATTTATTGTATACTTTGTTTTTCCCCTCTCTTACACCTACAATGGCTTTGCAGTAATAACTTTACAGATTCTCCCCCTCTGTCCTTTCTCGATAATAAGAAAGTCAGCACTCCTACTAAAAGTTTTTTTTTTTGGACCCTTGCTGAATCCTGAATGCAAAATTGTGTAATTAAGTAAAGGTTGCCTGCTGTTGCTGCTGCATGGGCTGGCAGAGCAAAAAGGCAGGTGGCTCTCCTGCCAGGAGTTCATTAGAGAACAGAATACATTGTTCTCACTGCCAGACAAAAAGGCTCTGATTTGATCACTGTTTGATGCAGTGAAGTTAGCTGTCACACAGTGATTGGCAGAAAATGCTAACGTGGCAAGGTGTATAAGAAAGATAAGAAAAGCAGCACAAGAGAGGGAGAGAAAATTACACTATACTGGGCACTGTGGCCCAAGTGCTTATGCTTGTGTTTGAGTGTTTACACTTGTGGGGGGCAAAAACCTACCAAATTAGTTTTCAACCTTCCTTTTGTATGCATTATTGATGAAATTGTCTTGTACTGAGAAGCCTAGAATAAGAAAAAAGCCTGAGCTTCAGAGAAGAGCCAGTGAGAATGCTTGCCAAACATTGCTCATGTGTAGCAAGTCATATGCTAAATGATTTAGAAATAAAGCTAAGTGGTCAGGATGTGTTCTTTTTTCTTTTAGGATTGGCACCGATATACCATTAGGTTTTTGAGTCATTATTTTAAAGATAATATTAGCATGCTCATCAACCAGACAATCTCATGATCAAGCAGTAGCACAATTTTCTGGTTTCCAAAGTATCTAAGTAGTTATGTACATGTTAATGGCTGTACATTAATGGCTGTACATTGTGCGGCCTCTACACAAATGACATGGCATATAGTGAGGACCTTTCATGGCCAGACATGTTTACAGAGAGTGATGCGGATTGTGGCACAAAAGAGTGATGCGCAATCATAGCCAAGGTCACTGGCAGCTTCTCCTGTGCTAAGGAGTCATCTGCAGAACCAATTACAGGCCACAGCAGTCATTTAAATCTGCTCTTATTGGATCTGATTTACCCCATCCTTAAACACTTCACCCTGTCAGAGACAGGGCATCAATCCAACAAAAGGCCTTTAGTGATAGCATGGTCCAGATTTATCAAGGATGTACACACTTGAGTGGAAGTCCTTCATTGCACACACAGTACATACTGTACGTTCCCAGCTGAGAGGTGAAGGTGAGAATAAAGATCAACAATAAAAACAATAATAAGAAAAGTAATACATATGGTTAATGACATTTTATTTGGATATGTACATGAAATTTGTATTAATAACACATTTAAATGCATTTGCTTAACTAATTTTTCCCATTTTTCTGTTTGTTGCCAATTCCCATCCACTATCCACACAACAGCTGCTTACCAACCAGGGAGGCATCATCCCATTCAAGGCTTGTAATCCTCCATAGTTATTAATAAAGAGTTTATGAAAGTGTACAATATGTTTACACAGAAAGACAATTCATAATAAAATTGACTTTCAGGATTTGCACTTTACTTCAAAGCCATGTTTAGAATAAGGTTATGAGAGATCTTCAAAACATAGGTGACAAGTGACACAGCTAAGTACGGTGACCCATACTCAGAATTCATTCTCTGCATTTAACCCATCCAAAGTGCACACACACAGCAGTGAACATACACACACCGTGAACACACACCCGGAGCAGTGGGCAGCTATTTTTATGCTGCGGTACCCGGGGAGCAGTTGGGGGTTCGGTGCCTTGCTCAAGGGCACCTCAGTCGTGGCTGGCCCGAGACTCGAACCCACAACCTTAGGATTACGAGTCAGACTCTCTAACCATTAGGCCACGACTATAGGTCATAGGTCATGATCATCAAGATTCAATTCATCAAGATATGTTTCAGATTTCAATGCTCCATGGGTTTTGGTAGCCATTATATAATATCCCTGTGCTCATGGGCCAAACACGATCTTTATCCAACTGTAGGAAGTTATTTCCTCGCTGTTAACAATGCTTGGAATTAAAAAGCTTCTTCTGTTATTCTTTTGCTGTAAAATTCATTAACTGAGATCATATTTTTATATAATTGTTAAGTAATTCTGAATGTTTAACAAACCCAATGGATAACCTTCAGCACAAGGGTCAGATAAAAAAAATTGCATATCAGGACAGCTTTAGATTGGATTTGTACATTTCTATGTATATAAATCATGTAGCATGGGAATCAGTGTCTAATAGCTAAGATCGCCTTCACAGTGCATTTGTAAACCCTATACTAATCTTTCAGTGCTTTTATTTGTCACTCACATTTTACTATTTTGTTGTTGTCTTTTGAAGTTACATGATTTAGCAAATAAAATCACTGCAGCAAGCAGGTTGAAACATTATTTCAGTCACATTAGTTCTCCTTGATGAACCTTGATACTTCTATGAAAATCTCATCCTTTATCGTCCGTAGGTATGCTCTAAAAAGCATTCAGCATAATAAAGCATTCAAGTCATTTAAGCTATAGGATTTATTCATTCAAAGGGAAAACTAAAACATAACATTTCACAGACAGCGTATCTGTGATAAATACATGAGTGAGTAAATAACCCCGAAGCTAATATCACTAAATATTTCAATGTTAACAATTTCATTCATCAGGACCACCACAGATGCTTTCACGGGGTGGACGACATTTTATGAATAACAAGTGCACATTTATACAAGCTTTGAGAAAGTTTCCACATTCGTTGTTCGGAATTTGCCTTCCTTTTCTCTCAGCAACTAAGAAATGAATGCTGTGGCAGAGAAAAACTGTCTTTCAGAACAGATCCTTTTCTACACTTTTACACTGCTTTTGCAAACAAGATATCTCAGCGCACACATACTGAATGACTCCTTGCTTTCCTTTAAGCAAAAAAAAAAGGACTCTAGGTCATTCCGGAGATATAAAAAAAGAGTATACCTCCTTGCATTTCATGAATGATTCAGTACATGTAACCTGAATTTGAGATGATCCATCTGCCCCCCTGTCCTAAGAGGCAGGAGTCTAAGATCTGCCCTTAAGTCAGCATAAGGAAACAGTAGGCCGAAGACACTGAATTATGAATTCTATTTATTTCACAGATCAAAGAAGAGCCCATGGATTAGCTTTCAGAGGAAAGATGAGCGGCCTGGAAAGAAAAGCTCAACAACATATAGTGCAGTGAGTTACATCAGAATTACATTTGCCGGCACATTCTGAGAATAATTATGCTGTAGTAACACATTCAAATTGCACACACACACACATACACCTTTTTGCTAACTGGATTATTCAGGAAATCAGCTGTGATTATGATATGTTAAGCCCTTGCCTACACATGGCAGAAAAATATAACAACTGGTTAGAAGCTTCACAGCAATTCTTTAGCATACTGTTATCATGCTGTCTTTTTTTTTATTCTGGTATGTATTTCAGTTTCAGCATTTTGTAGTTTGACCAATTTGTATTTGGGATATTTTGTATTAAGGCTGTTTCACACCAGAGGTGACAAAAAGCTCACAGCTCTGCCTGCCTTACTCTACTTCCCATATAAAACATCATTATTTTATTTGCCAGATGAAATGTGCTTGTCCACGATTGCAAGAGGATTTTTTAAAATTTTAGTTAAATATAAACACGTTATCTGTGCATTTTTACATTTAATTACCTGCATATTTAGCTGGTCAAGTCTAGTTAGATATGTTACTATAATACTTTGCTTGATAGAGAACCAACAATCTCTCTCTCTCTCTCTCTCTCTCTCTCTCTCTCTCTCTCTCTCTCTCTCTCTCTCTCTCTCATATCATGTGTTGCCTGCTGGTTGGACTTTCTTTCTGTACAGACCCAAAGCTTGACCACAGTTACATGTTTGTTGGCAATTGATTTTAGAAAATAGATTAACACGGTTGTTTATATTTCTTAAATTGTGCTTTTCTGTCAACTAGTTAAGCTATCTGTAAGTGTTGGAAAATGGAGATATGGTTTGTGAGGTTCTGCACACAATCGGCATGTCATTTTGCTTTTCTGCCTACCTTTCATTGAAAATCAGTGCAAAAATGTGAGATTATTGTTCAGGTTGGCTGTTTTGGGGACAAGGTCATTGAGGCTAGATTGAGATGATTTGGACATAGAGGGAGGGAGATGGTTATATTGGTTGAAGGATGTTGGAGATGGAGCTGCCAGGTAAGAGGTCAAGATGAAGGCTAAAGAGGAGATATATGGATGTGTTGAAAGAGGACATGAAGGTAATTGGTATGAGAGTAAAGGCTGCCGAGGATAGAGTTAGGTGGAAACAGATGATTCTCTGTGGCGACCCCTAACGGGAAAAGCCAAAAGAAGAGGAAGATTGATTTCAAATCAAATCATGTTTTATTTGTCACATACACATACATACAGAGTACGACATCCAGTGAAATGCTTTTTGCATCTGTCCGGTATTCAAACATGAGAGGAATGCAATTAGGGATAAAAAAAATACAACCAAAAGGAGGTAGATAAATAAAGTATAAACTATATAAAAACTATATAAAATATGAAAATATATATGAAAAATAATGTATGTACATAAATGCATATGGTTTCAATTAAAGTGTCCATGTGTAGGTATCATGTGTATTAAGTGTATAAAGCGGTACTGTGCTGTGCAATCCAGAGTTAAAGTGACAGTCCAGAGTTAAAGTGTCAGTGCAAAAAACGGTGTGCAGAAAAGCAGTGAAGATGGAGGGAGAGGTCCAGTACTAGGGTGTTTCCTGGTTTAAACTCCGAATGGCCTGCGGGAAGAAGCTTCTCCTCATTTTCTCTGTGTTTGCTTTCAAGGAGTGGAAGCATTTCCCTGAACGCAACAAAGAAAAGAGTCCATTGTTGGGGTGGGATGGGATGGGATGGGATGGCTTGAGTTTAAAATTTTAATGTGCCAAAAATATTTTATTTACTTTGATTTATTTAGCCCATCCATGATTGTTGGCAGGTGATACTTTAGGTCTCAGTCATTGTTAAAGGAAAGAATAAAAAAAAATCAAATGGTCGCTTAAGCTTAAATAGCCTGCAGGAACATTTTGTCTTCTCACTTAAGCTAGTTAACTATACAGGTTATAACAGTATAACTCTGTGATAGCTCTGCACAGAAAATACCTGTATTTATTTTGCTATTATGCAAAATACAAAACCTTTCTCAGAATGTGACAAATATAAATGTGCAATATGCAAAAGATTTGCCACTGATGAGTTAATTACAAAAATAAATACTCAAAATGAATATAATTATATCTTTAATACTGGTTTCAGAACTAACTTCAGCTGACATTATTATGCTTTCCACCTTAGAAGCAGGTCCTCTCAGGGCAAAGAGGGACAATTTTTCATGGTTTTTCATGGTTCAATGATTACATAAAATTTCTTTCAGAGAAGTGCAATATGTCTAAATTTGTCACAAAGTCATCATGTGTAATAGACGGGTATGGGTATGAGTGAACATGAAGGTCTCTTCTGTTTCATGTTCTAAATATACCTCTAGAACCCAATAATAACGAGACAGGTGTGTTCAGTGTAATACCTTTTACTCTGATGAACTACAGTCATAAAGTTAGCTTAGTCTCAATGCCATTCATCTTATCTTCATCAAAATGCCTGTAGCCGATCCGATTTCAAATAGAGACGCACCAAAAATACCAACATTATATTGCCTAGAAAAAAAAATTGCATTTGGGCAAAACATCCCAAGCAAAGATATCATGCAAAGCAGAACAAAACAACCAACACTGCAGTTTCTGCTCTTTTGTATGTTGCAACATGATAAAAAACACAGTTACTGAACAGGTACAGGTATCAGCGGATTGTTGGGGTAGTGGAAATAACAGTAAGGCAGATGAAGAAAGCAAGCTAAATGATGTTTATTATTCAGTATTAGGGGTTTAACTGACAGGTCTTTATCAGCTAGAAGAAAAAAACACTCAGAAGCTCCTACAATATCCTTTGTCCATGCAAGGCTGGTTATTGAGCCAAAGGAGGGCTCTGTCGACTACATGAGTTTCCCTGCTGTGTGCACTCGGTTGCAGATTTCATCTGAGTCACCAAATTATCCAAACAAGTGCATTTTAAGAATAATATTGTACATTTATTGCACTGACCTAAAAAGCATTAACAATGAAAATGTCATTTGTAGCCTCTTTATAGCTCTAAAGTTTATCAGCATGTAATTGTGTGAATAAAAATGTCCTAAATATGTTTTTTTAATTAAGGGGCAAACTAGTTGAGTACTTTGAGGACTAGTTTTAATGAGCAGTTTACTAGTTTTAGTTTTTAGGTAGAAATAAACAGTTGCCCCTATAGAGCCCCTAGTATTAAATACCTTCAGCTCATTCTCTGATATCAGAAACATGAGGTTGATCAAAACAAAATTAAAGTTTAAATGACTTTAAATAAAGTATTCATGTCAATTGATATATCGATATCAATATAGGCACAAGGACTGAAAATACTTAGCTTTAGAATATTATATATAATATAATATATACAGTACAAAACAGTGACAATGCAATAAACACATATGTTTAACACATATGTACTTATCCAGTACTGACATCATTATAAAGAAAACCACAAATTGTCCCAAAAACTAAAAACAACAAATTAAAATACAACATTTGCAAAATGCAAAGCAAAATTCATGAGCAAAAAAAAGTAAACAGTAAAGTTTATTTAATTAATTAAAAAAATAATTAATTGTCATTTTGCAATATGGCTTTCCTGGCTAATAGTTGCTAAAAGACAGTTCGCTTGATGTTTTTGTAAGTAGACATTAAGTTTATTGCCTTAGAAAAATGAAAAGTCAATTACATGTGAATGAAGATGTCAGAATCAAAGCACGACAAGGGTTTGATTGAGGGCATTAAATTCTTCCGATCATTAAACACATGCTGGTCGAGTAAACAAAAGGATGCTAATTAAGAATCAGTGAAAGGCTCTCAAAGTCTTCACAGCAGAGTGTCTAACTGAAGTGGTGTGATTATAAAACACTCGATTCACTTTTTTGCTATATGATTCAATTTTGTCTGTACACTGAAAAAAAAAACATGATTTAATGGTTCTGTGATTTTTACAAAAAAAATATTAGAATTCATTTATTGCTTTGAGTTGGTAATTAATTAAATGTAGTTTTTGTACTAAATTAAATAAATTTATTAATATTATTAATATTATTTTGCTCCAAAAATTAGGAACATATTTAACATTTACTTGAACCAACTGCAAATTAATGTGGGATTTTTTTTTTGTCTTAATTTGCACTAGAAATTTGCTGACTGATGAACTAATGATTAAAACTGTCATATTATGTGTTTCAGTTATATTTTCCTGATTCACCCTCTTTGTGGTTCTCAAGTCTCTCTGTGTGTGTGTGTGTGTGTGTGTGTGTGTGTGTGTGTGTGTGTGTGTGTGTGTGTGTGTGTGTGTGTGTGTGTGTGAAGTGGATCATCTTTGGTTCTGTTTGTTCAGTCATTATGAATATATACTATTAATGTTAAAATTTCTGTAGTTTATTTGAGCTGTATTGTATGAAATTTGAAATAAGTGCAAAACAAAAAAAATATTGCTTTATTTGTGCAATGTAGTTGAAATAAAATTTGATTGTTAAAAAGGTATTTTTTAGGTATTTTTGATAAGAATATTTCTTGTAAATCTTAAGTATAAATTATGCTTAATTAAAACATACCCAGTTAAATGTACTGTAATAAGGTTTTATGTGTAGATAATTGTTACCATGCTTTTCTTTAATAAATGCTTCTTTACACTGAAGCTCTTGAATTGTATTTGCATGATTTTTCGCACTGCACTCCTGCTACATGATTGGTTGATTAGACTGCATGAATAGATCTTAACTGCATGAGTGTGCAGCCAGACTTCCCACACGATAAGCATGATTTCCTCACACAGTAAATGTCAAGTTACAGAACATAAATGTAACCAATTTAAGGTGTCTTTATAGATTTGACAAGGTTGCATTTAGATGAGCATCGAGTGTGTTTACTGTAAATAAAGAAGTGAAAAAAAATCAAGCAAAGATTAAATTTGAATGGTGTTCTGCAATAGAATTATAATCATTTTGTATTGACATTCTGTCCAACAATCCATTTTGTTAAATGAATAATGAACTCATCATTCACATTAAGACAACCCGAAATGACTTTTGCTCAGCTCCTAATGTCCTTTGATTTTTGACTATATCACTGTTTACTCATCCAAGAGTGTAAAAAGGTATCAGCTATCGTGTTATATTTTCATTCCTATACATCTACTTATGTCAGTCACAGCGACACCAGCAAGCAAGCGGGAACAATAGCAGCATTGTCTCCACTTCCACCTCTAAGATGGGTGCCAGTGTTGTGCGATGTGAGCACTCTCGAATTAACTAAAGCCTACATAATACTGAGACATGTAATGTGGATTATGAAATGTTCAGATGAACAATGTTCTACATAAGAAATAAACAGACAAGATCAGCGCATCTGTGACTTTCAATGCTAGTTTTCTGTCATTTTCTGTCACGTTTCTTTCAAAACAAACAGTAAGCAACGCTCATCCCCTTTCCATCCATGTGTCAACTCAAGTATACATAATCCTCTTGAACAGTGAAATAGAGAGCAAGATGCATAAGCAATGAAGGAAAGAGAGTTAACAAGTGACTGCAGAAAAGATGACATATTTTAAAAGCTAGTAGCTTCGATTTCTATGTTTCTTGAAGCCTTTTTAGAACAAAACTTTTTACTTTGGTTTGTCATGTTTTTGTTTTCTTGTTTAGGTATGTTCAACGCAGCAGGTGATGGACTTGATGGTTGATCTGGAATGGCCGCTTGGACTTTTTGTGACAGTGCTTGAAAAGGTTAGCAGTCAGGTACATCTCACCTCTTGTTCACCTCTGTCACTGAGGGAAGCCTAAGAGTTGCCCAAGGCTGGACAGATGTCATGGCTACTGCTGCAACAAGCCACCTGTCATAGGCACTTGTGGATGTAGGGCTTTCTGGATCTACGAGGTAAGGAGGGCATGACCATGACAATCCAAAAAGTAAACACTGCTGTCATGCTCTGATCACTTCACAATGTCTGTTGGCTTTTATCAGGGTGCTGACAGTTGATGTATCACCTGTACCTTCAGGCTGCTGCATGGTCTAGTAGTAGTAAGAATTCATTTTTTACATGTATTTCATAGGCAGCTTAACTGGTCAACCTGTCAGGATGCAAACAAGTGTGAATTCCCTGTTAAAAAATATTAATAGCACTGCTGTTAAATGCTCAGTTCTGATTGGTGAGAACGTGTTGATTAACTGTCTATTGCAGCACAGCTCTGACAACTCTAGCGCTGACTAGAATTAAAACGTCTTGAAATAATGAAAACTTGTTGGTATTTAGCAAATAAAAACATATTATTTTTGACATTTATTTAACGTTAATGGATGAAGTCTCTAGTGTCAGTTTTTTCACCACAGGAAATACAGAATACATTTCTCATCAGTATAGACACGTCTCGGTTACATGCCAACCTGTCTCACTAACTTCAAGACAGAGAAATAAAGAGAGGCTTGTGAGTGATCATCTGTTATAACTGCTATATCAAAAGCAATAACAGGAGCTTTGTCTGTATAGCATTGTATTCAACTAGGAACAGTTAAAAAGGATGCTGTCAGTCATTACTAAATGATATATTGCAATTATTGGCAAATTTCTGTGTATAAGAGAAATAAAACATTCCAGGAAGCGCTGTTATAGGAATATAATCCATTTCAAGGCATGTTTCTTCATGTTTTATCGCATAACACATATTACGGCCCTACTGCTTTCTGACATTATAGGTTCTTATTTGCTGCTCAAGTATGATCTATACATAGACATCAGATGAAAAACCTGCATTTAGAATGAATTAATTACCTTTGGTTAACTCTGTTAAACATGTACAAATAATGTAAGAACACAGCAGCTGACCTTGTTAGCATGTAAAGTTGGCCTGGAATAATAAGTAGTCCTGTTTGAAGAAAAAAATGAATTCTGTAGATTCCTTTACAGTTAAGAAACCTGTGCATCAGTATTGTAATGCATCAATGCCTACTACTAGTATAATAATAATAATAATAATAATAATAATAATAATAAAATGGATGTTATCGACACTAGTTGGGTTTACAGGATAACATAATGTTCTTGGAAAATAAGAACATAAAACTAAAAAGAACATAAGTCAATATCTCAATTTTATTGTTTTTTTGTTTTGTTTTTTTCTAAACAAGCTCAAATGTGTTAGCCAGCTCAATGCGGAACCTTTGCCTTCTCTGCGTTTCATTTGCTTCCACTGCATTAAATGTCAGAAAAATTACATGCTGCTGAACAAATACAATATAAAGTTACGTTTTAATTCTGATATTTTTTGCTTCTGCAGCAATATCGTAATGAACTGTTATAATATTGTTCTATAATTGTTTTGGGGTGACTGATTTCTCTGGAATGATGCAGTCTCTGTGCATTCATGGATCAGCAGGGACTCCTAGTGGCTAGGAAGCTAATTCCAAGTAGAAAGCACATCAGGCAGCTTCAATCCTTGACCTACTTAGTTTACAGCCTTGTTACTCCCCTAATATTTGGAAGTCTGCAAAAATGATGCAAAAAGATCTTCCATAAACAAAGCCATGTTACAAAGGGAGATGGTAGATTTAGTTCTACCTGTTATTATAATCAATATATTCATGATTCATACCTCCAACTAAGAGAGGGCTAAATGTTTGTCGCTAAGTAACTGGACATCTATGGACATCTCTTTTTCATCACTTTCTTATTTAAAGCTAACATTACTCATTGTTATGGTTCCTTTTAATATCCTGAGTGCTGGAGCACAGTGACAAAAACTTGTAGTACACTTATTAATTGAATAGTCTAGAAATAATTTATTTACCTAAACAATTGTAGTACAAATGATAAGGTTTGAGTGCATGTATTTATTTATTTGTTTGTTTTTGTTTGTTTGTTTGTTTTTCTTTTTTTCTTGAACACAAACCAAAAAAAGGCACTTGTTATGTTTTGAAGAAACAAGAAAGCACAAAGTTGGCGTTCTCATAGCAAGAAACCTTACTTACTTTTAGTTGTGTTGTTGCTTGAGTCTGCCTCTATGAATGTTAAATATATTGCCTTTTTTTAAATAATAACACCTTTTGAATCTGTTTACAAGTCTCTGTTAGTAAGTTGTTACTGTTACTATAAACCTATAATTTTTCCTTAAGGACAGCACTATTCTCAGAGCTGCTGTTATAGAAAATCAAGGCCTGCTATTAGCGATCCTGTAATCAAAGCTTTCTGCCCAGTCAAAAGTGACAGGTCAACATCACTTTGGTGTAAATGTTAAACTGACCACAATGGCTCACTGGAAGTCTTGATCATTTTATTATTTAGAGATAAATGTATTATCTATTTAGATTTAGATTATATATGTGTACAAGATGTGCATGACCTGGGGATGTGTTCATCCCCAGGTCATGATCTTGCTATATCCTTGCACAACGATCTGATTTCCCCTTCAGCCACAGCTCGCAACCTTGGGGTAACCATGGACAATCAACTGTCCTTTTCCTCTCATGTTGCTAATGTGACTCGCTCATGTCGGTTTCTTCTCTACAACATTAGAAGGATTCGGCCATTTTTGTCCACACAGGCTGCTCAGGTACTTGTTCAGTCTCTTGTCATTTCTAGACTGGATTACTGCAATGCACTGCTGGCAGATCTACCTATGAATGCAATCCGTCCTCTGCAAATGATCCAAAATGCAGCTGCCCGGCTTGTTTTCAACCTGCCAAAGTTCTTGCATACCACCCTGCAGCTGCGATCCCTCCACTGGCTTCTGGTAGCTGCACGCATTCGGTTCAAAACACTGATGCTGGCCTATAAAGCCAAAAATGAACCAGCCCCCTCTTACCTCAAAGCCCTCATCATTCCTCGCACTGCACCCCGCAACCCCCGATCTACCAGCACTGCTCGACTGGTTCCACCATCTCTCAGGGTAAGAGGCAAGTATACTACAAGACTCTTCTCTGTTCTGGCACCAAGGTGGTGGAATGAACTTCCCCTAGAGGTCCGGACAGCTGAGTCACTGGCTATTTTCAAGTGGCGGTTGAAGACCTACTTATTCAGGAAACACTTCAACTAGCACTTCTTTCCTTATCTTTTGCATTTATAAAAAAAAAAAAACCTTTGACACTTTTTCATTGCAACTTTGAACAAATGTTTTAAACTCATGGTATCTTAAGTATGTAACCTAGTGAACCAGCATTAATGTATTCAATGTTAGAGATTTAAGCACTTATGTACGTCGCTCTGGATAAGGGCGTCTGCCAAATGCTGTAAATGTAAATGTAAATGTACAAGAAGTTCAGAGATTGGGATTTGGGTAGCTTTAGGAGAACCTTGTATCATGAGAACTGGCTGAGCGTCATGGGAGTTGGAGTTCATAATGGATGTGGACACGGACATAACAAAAATATGCAAAGCCTGCATTTTAAAACTTTTTCAGAAATTATAATATATTTTTTGCTATGTTTAAAATATGTTTATAATTGGAATTTGCATTTGCATCGCATTTTTATTACATTATTTAAAAATTTTAACTCTTCTAGTTTATTTCCAGAGAGTTTGTACATGTACATATAGAAATACCTATTCATCTTTTGTAAACTGATATTTTTAAGGGGTGCAACTTCACACATGTTCGCTTACATGATAAAAACGACTCATGGCAACTGAAAGAAAGATTATTTCACTAGACCTAGAGCCTTACATTTGCATCATGTAGATGTTTAAGATTTTGGCTTGATGGAAATATTATTGAGATGTAATCAGAGCCTCCCTACCCATGAAGACGAAAGAATACTGAGTGCTTTATTCACTAATCCTGCTGCTCAGTATGGTTTAAGTCCTGAGAGAATTTGGAAAGTACAGTACAGCACCATTAAAAAGATCTGATCTGGTCCTATAGGTTCAGCAGGTATGAGATACAGACTCACCACAGCTTTATATCTTTCTGTTACTCAGATATACTGTATAGAGTGAGATTAACTGCACATCTATACTTGCAGGGGTTTTTAAGCTTAGCTTAAAATAGTTCAGCTACAGCCAAATTAGCCTTTTGACTAGCCATAAATCAACTTTTTCTTCATTTTTGTGTAGCTGATTTTGTAAATGCTACTGAAACAGTTAGGCAATTGCTAAACAACAAATATATCTGAGGTCAGTTGTCATGCTATTTTTTGTAGTTGACTGACTTATAGCATTAAGTCGACAGAAAATCCTTAACAAGAGGTGTCACTCTTGATCACCCTTAACCAACTTAACCAGCTACGGTAGCTAATCAACAATAATAACAAAAAAACAAAACAAAAAAAAAAAACAGATACCACTCTCCACACCTTTATGTACTCTCTTGAACATTTATAAATTTTAACATGGATGTTTAGTGGATTTTTTTTTTCCCCAGAAGAATTTACTTGTGATCAGATTGGATTAGACTGGTTATGCTATATGAGCTATATTTGTCAGATTTTATGCAGCCGTAGATACAGTCTCACTTATTTGGACATAGAGTGAGTCATGTTTTCATAATCATAAATCAAATCTAAAAAGGTATAATAGTGTGCTGTTATCAGAATTTGGTAGGATATATGCTCAGTGTGACCATGAGTGCAGGTGGTAACCTTTCAGTGTGCTGCAACTGTAAAAAGTCTTGTGTCGGCATGAATACGTTATACAGGGAATACTGTATACAGTGATGTGTTTCAGTGTGCTGAAGTGCTGTTGACTCATTATCAGCTCTTCTCTTTCCTTTTAAACACTGACTGTGCTGGCAGCTCATCCAAGTGACATTCTATTAGATTTCATTTCGATTTCTTTTTCTTCTACTTTTATTGGTAGAAATAACCAGGTAGAACAAATGTGTTTTCTGTCTCATGGCCACAGCATTTATATTGGCTAATTATTTCTATGACAGTAGGAAATTTGTCAAGTCCTTAGTTGTTAGACATTGTAGAGTTGATAAAACATGTCCCACAATCCCTCAGTCACTTCTATACCATACCAATGTCTGTCAGTGCAGAAACTGCATAAGCAAGCCTTTCCTGACAATTTTGCAACAGGTACGAGTTGTCCTAATACCCTGAGTCACCTGACCTTGTTTTGTTTTGACATGTGATTTACAACATATGAATGATATGATTGATATGATAAGTTATAACATACTTCTGACTTGGGAGCTCAGTGCACTTTGGGTTTGTTATAAGGGTTTTTTGTAGGTGATGAAGTATTTACTGTTAGTCAGATGAAGAAGCCTCCTTATACAGTAGTCACGTTACTTCCAACCTTTTAAAAACATGCATGTAGATGAATTGGCTATGATAGATTTGCCTAGGTGTGTATGAGTGAATGTATAATGCCCTGTGATGGACTGGCAATCCTATCCAGAGTGAATTCCCACCTCAGGTTGATTGTGTTTGGGACAGGCTCCAGATCCATTGAGACCGTGACCTGAACAAAATGGTTACTCAGAATGAACAAAGGAATGAACAAACAAATCAATCTGCACTGTAGAATTGTCAGAGGTTATATTAGTGTAAATTTGGACTTGCCTATTTTGTAAAATCCCAATCTTGATTTCACACATTCTGTCATACAAAACAACCCACATCAAAACAGACATATCGATCACATTTCTTCAACAATAGTATACTCAGGGCTAGGCTTAATTTCTCAGCAGGAACAATGTGTACTTTCTTTTTTTTATTTCTATTTCTATTTCAATTTAAATCCCCTGACCTTCACAAAAAATTCCACCCAGTTCCTTAAATCAAGGAACACAGTGTGCGATTTTGATGTTCAGATAAATCTTTGCTCAAACTTTGGGAGGGTCAGCATCAGCTGTGGCAGCCTCATTGATGAAAGGCTTGGCACTCTTTGACAACTCATTTTCCATGCTATATCTGTCACCCATGTTGATTCCATTAGCTGTTGCTGACAGTGAGGTGCAACGGATTGAGAATATATCTGTCTGATGTCAGGCAATACAGAGCAATTGATCCTTTAAAGCTTCAGTTTGCACTTTAACAGGTCCCTGAAGATCTAGTCTGCTCTGAAAAATACACAGCTGACTGATGCTGGTATCAGTGGCACTGCATGAAAGAGGAGTTTACCTCTTGTCTGCAGTTAACAAAATAACCAACTTGTATTTTCAGCACCGATTCTGGTCCTGGAAATATTTCTGTAAATACAGAATGACAACTTGAAAAGATTTGTAAAACTAGTGTTGATAAAGTTAAAACATTGACAGTTAAAAGGATTGCGAATTTGCATGCCAATGTGCCAATCCACTTCTCCATTCTTTATTATCTAAAATATGCCAATTGGTATCCATTTGAAGAGTTTTATTTTTAAATTTTAATATTTAATCGGTTTACCTCAATATAGCACAAATTGTCGAGGTGTTAGATTCCTTACAAGACAATTGGAATTGGGGAGGAGTACAGGGTGAGGAAGTGGTGTCAATTCAGGAGTCAATTCTATGTTCAGATCCACCATTAAAAATATTAAAGGTGCTTCTGCAATGCAGCCAGGTTTTAGTATAGTATAGTATAGTATAGTGGAGAAGTTTAGTATAGTATAGTATAGTATAGTATAGTATAGTATAGTATAGTATAGCATTTAAAAAAAAAACCCTTTGACACTTTTTCATTGTAACTTTGAACAAATGTTTTAAATTCATGGTATCTTAAGTATGTAATCTAGTGAACCAGCATTAATGTATTCAATGTTAGAGATTTAAGCACTTATGTACGTCGCTCTGGATAAGGGCGTCTGCCAAATGCTGTAAATGTAAATGTAAATGTAGTACAGAGTAGATCTGCCCATTTTTGTGTGTAAATGGAGCCAGATCCTTCTTAACACATTTATTATTTAATTATACTCCACGCATTATATCTTCTGATTTCTTATTATCATGACTCATGAAGGTAATCGCAATGTAAAATTGTAAAAGATCTTTTAATTTCAATTAAAGGAATAGCTAAGCAACTAGGGCTCAAAGTCACTTCAGTTCGGTAATCTCTTTGTGTTACAGCTACTCCCACAGCTCAGCAGGATTTTAATACATTCCCTGTTCAGTGTAGGCAGGAACAATGTGTCCATCCTTTGATTGCAGATTAAGGAATCAATATTCACATCCTTCTTGACATTTTTTTTTTATTATTAGCTCCTCATATTTCACACTTGCTCTGACTTCTGACATGCAGACATGCAGGCAATTTCAATTAAATTTCACATGACATTAAAGAAGTGAATAAACGACCTTGATTATCACATATTGTTATTTTGACGGCTTGGATTCTATTATTCATGGTGGATGTGCTGGTAAAGATTTAGATTTTCTGAAATTGATTGTAATGTGTAAATGAGTAAAGTGAATTTTAGAATGATTTAGTCGTTCGGAAGCTCTTACAAAGTTTTTGGGATAAATTCAGCTGAACACAATCAAAATTTATTAAGCAGAAATTACTTTTTTCTAGGAATGTTTTCTGAAACTCCTCATAATAAGATTTTGTTTTTGTGGATTCTTTTTTATTATTGTATTCCTTTTGTTTTGAATATTTAATTATAGTAAAAGTTTAATATTATTTTGAATAAATGTTATAATGAGAAAGAAAATTGGTTACAATTCAAAATTACCCAAAACTCTATACTCAATAATTAAAAAATGTTATAAAAAAATAAGTCAAAAATGTTAATATATATAAAATGGTTATTTTGCCCAGCTTTTTGTACATTTGTAAGAGCTGTAGAGCTTCATACTACAGGGTAGTTTATAGGGCACAATTACCCACGCAATCACACCCTGACAATTTTGACTACCTAAACTAAAATATAATATTAGCCAAAAACGCCTAAATCGGACTGGGGAGGAAACCAGAGTACCAGAAGGAAACCCCTGAAGCACGGGGAGCATTAGCAAACATGAGCAAGTACTGAGCAGAGAAAGAAAAGGCTGATATTGAACCCTCAACTCCTGAGATGCAAGGCAACATGTTAAGCACTAAGTCATATACTGGCAAGCATTTTTCCTAATGAGTATCTCCAAGTCATGCATTCAGTCTTTACTGTAAACTGGTCAGAGTCTTGTAGGACCTGATACTTAGAGACTCATGGGATGACTAGGTGTATTTTGTGAATATACAACAGATAAGAAACACTCATTAACTCCAAGTAGTAATTCTGCATAGACAGTCGACATACTGTAATGGCATGCTTTTGGGAAGCTGGAGAAAACTGGAGAGCCAAAGGGAAACAGACACGGACACAGTAAGGACATGTGAATTCGCACCACTGCAACACTGTGGGACTCATGTATGTCTCTCTATAATATTAGGATTATTCCACCAATATTAAACACCCATTATTTCACCACTAGTGTATACCCTTAATGTGCAATAGCATAATGTGCCTTAAAGAATAAGCAACTGTTTGCATTTTTCTGTTCTTGAATTTAATTAAATGGATATATATTTTAAGAATATTAAGTGGAGAAAGATTTTTAGAAGAAAATGTTATGCTGACAAATCGACTGTAAAAATTGATACCTGTTTGGCAAATAAAACACAGAGCTTTTGCTTTTTGTCTTGATTTCTGGAAATACACACACAGGTCAAAGCCTCTTTTTTATTTTCTGCTCGATTTAACACACACCCCACTGTGTTTCCAAGGTAGGTGGAAATCCCACACATCAGATGTAGGCGACTTACTTTCTCTAATACCAAACATGGCATAGGAAGGCATAAAGCTGAGCAGTGTTCTGAGAGGGAAAGTAGGTCAGCAAACAAAGGCCCAGAATTTATTCGTAAATCGTTCACAGGAGTATTTACACAAGAAATGCATGAAAATCTATTAAGTTTGGGAAAACTTCCTATCTTGTTGGAGTTCCTGAGGTTGTGTATATTTACATATAAGTCAACTCATGAAATTGAACCTCGATCAACAGGCTTCAAATGATATTAATAGCATGTGTTATGTGTTGCAATTGTATGTACAGTCTATTTTATCAGGTTATCAGTTTTGTGTGGAAAAACAGCCACCTCATATGCACGCCTTAAGAACCAATCTGAAACAAATCCGTAACTGAAAGCAAAAGGATTTTTTTTTTTCAGCTGACTGTGAGCATTTCCTTTAATGTGATTTTGTGAGCATTACTTCATGTAAATATTATCCACATAATACACTGATTATAAGAGAAATGGAAATCTGCAGTGTATGGTCTCCCATCAGCTCAGCAAAAAAGCTCTGGGCATTTTCTAGACTTGCACTGGTAGTTTCATACTGCTTAAAGAAAATGTACCTTGTTGCATAATGTAATCATTGATTTTTTTTTTATTTGTTTGTTTGCTTGCTTTATTGCCTTGTTAGATAAAGGCAACAGTTTCTAAATTACTTGTAATTGCAAATTAATTATTGGCATTAGCAAACAGCAGGGTTGGATTCAAGTATTGATTAAAAGCAGAGCAGACATACCAGATATATGACCGACTAACAGATTATAATCATGCAAAAAACTATTTAAACAAGGAACAGAATACAAAAACTAGTAAAGACTTTACAAACTAAATATGAAAATCTGGGTAATTTGTAGGGCTTATGTTTAGTGAGAACAGGTGAGAATAAATCAGAAAATGTAGAGACTAGAGAAACAGAATACTTGCTCATGTGAGTGACATGAATTGTAATTCACTGGAATACTGAGGACAGAGATGTGACACTATGATATGTAACACAGTTCTGTTAATATTAAGGGGCAATCCTGCTTGTTTGATCTAATATATATCATTAATTCATTCATTCATTCATTCATTCATTTTCTACAGCTTATCCGAACTTCTCGGGTCACGGGGAGCCTGGGAGCAAGGCAGGATACACCCTGGACGGAGTGCCAACCCATCGCAGGGCACACACACTCTCATTCACTCACGCAATCACACACTATGGACAATTTTCCAAAGATGCCAATCAACCTACCCTGCATGTCTTTGGACCAGGGGAGGAAACCAGAGTACCCGGAGGAAACCCCAAAGGCACGGGGAGAACATGCAAACTCCACACACACAAGGCGGAGGTGGGAATCAAACCCTGACCCTGCAAATGTGCTAACCACTAACCCCTTTAATATATATCAAATTATTATAAATGTAATGTAAGTTTATATAACTTTCAAATAGAAGAGATAGCAAACTAAGAGGCACAATAAAACAGAATGCAAATGAATCATAGGGTTTGTGGAATAAATGCAATAGCAACCATTATTCAAACAATTATTATTGTTATAAACAAGTTACTCATTTTAATGATTTGGTAAACCAACTGAAAAGTCATCATATGGTAAATGCAAATTCATTCGATCATCATTTTATACAGATTCTATTCATAAAATAAACCTGGACCTGAAAATAGCTTAAGAAAAAGCAAAACATCAAAAAGAAATTAAGCCTCATTTGAACCTGAAGCAAAGTGAACCATTGAACCAAATTGAACCTGAAAACCTTTGAAAATCTACTCCATGAAAACTCTATGTAAGGTGTGTCAGAATCTGCTCAACATGCTCATACACACTCAGAATCTGCTCTACATGCTCGTCCACATCCTGGCCATATAGAGGTCAAAAACAAGTTCCAGCTTTAGATGAGGAAATTTAATTTCCTTTATCAGATGTGGGGCGTCTCAGTCTTCTTGTCCTATAGCTAGTGAATGGATTCGTTTGGTCTGGACATCAACAAATATCTCTCTCTCTCTCTCTCTCTCTCTCTCTCTCTCTCTCTCTCTCTCTCTCTCTCTCTCTCGCACACGCACACATACGCAGTGGCTGAAAAGGGTTATTCTCAGAAGGGATTCTGGGAAACAAGTGTTTATGTTCTGTCTTTTCACATCTGCTGTTTAGGACAAATGAGGTTTTAAACACCTCAAAGGCACTGATTATCATGCTTACCTCCTCTTAAAAAAACATGGGTAAGTGCATACACTCCCCATTGCCTCTCTCAAGACAAGTTCAAGAGTTGGGACTTGCTTGGCTGCAAATTTGTTTTCCTTATTCTTCGCCTTTCCTCAACACTCAGAGCATGAGAGACCTGAGGCTTGGCCGAAAAGCTCCGCCGAGCAGATGTGTCGCACACCTGTTATGTATAAACAGCTCACTCTGCTTCATTTGCTCCTTTCCATTTTAATCTTCTTCTTCCTGTAACTTTTCTCCATACATACTTTGTGAAGCATCCTTAAGTAAAATTCTGCTTGTAGACTCTCTCTCTCTCTCTCTCTCTCTCTCTCTCTCTCTCTCTCTCTCTCTCTCTCTCTCTCTCTCTCTCTCTCTCTCTCTCTCTCTCTCTCTCTCTCTCTAGATTATGTAATAAAATCCCAGAAAAGAACTCGATTTGACACAGAGATTGCTTATACATTTTGAATCATATGATCAAGGTCTTCACACCTCAACCATGACCACAACAACTCTGCATTAAAGAAAGTGTATCCAGTAGCGGCTGCTCAATATCTCAAAGATTAACAAAAATATTTCCACTTCAGAAATCTCTGCTGGTAAATTACTTTGAATACTTGAGTTTAAAAGTGACATTTAAATTCATTTGAGTACATTTTTGACTTGACATTTTTGACTTGCACAGCCATCCTTCAAAGAAGTAACATGCATAAAGGGTTAATACACATAAACATGCTCGCCTGCATGCATGCCTGTTACTTCCCAAGGCTGACAGGACAGCCTGTTTTTTATGAATTATAGAAAAGTAAATGCCATCACATGAGCTTATTCAAGTCCACTGGCTTGACTACTGTGTTGACAGCATACTGTAGGAGTATCTTTCTCTTCTTGGCTCTTCTTGGAAAAAAATCATTTGCTGTTGCTGCTGATGGCTCACATGAATATCCTAAAGATCACCAGGGGTTTTCTGTGGATGTTCTTTATTGGATTTCATAATGAAGGCATGCCACAAATATTCCCAATCATTAAATATCTCATGTCTTCTCAAGGATTGTTTTCTTCCCCTGAAATGACCTTCTCATTAGGGAAAAATGCAATATTTCATTTTACTTCTGTGTGGTGATAACCATTGTGCAATATAAATAAGCATAACTACTCAAATGTTATTGGCAAGCCCCCTTAACCAATCATGTTTTTAATATTATTGCCTATATCCTGACTTCTAAAAATAAACAATGATGCTGTTTGGAACATTGAGAAACTCTCTGGCTGCCTTTCACTGTTTAATTGAACCTTACTTGAAATTGAGAATTTGAAAACATACTAACATACACTTCTAGAATCCATGATGTCCTTCAGCAGTTTAAATATGTTTTTCACACCTTGAATTTGTCAAAAAAATATTTTGGTATAACGACAGCCAAGTAGCGCAAATCTGCCTGCGTCTAATCGAGAAGAAACTGAAAGCTAGTTCTGCATTTCCACTGCCCATACAAAACAATGGCAAGGGTTTCCTGGGATAGCAAGATATTATTGGGTTTTTTTCTGTAAAGAATTCTTCAATGTATGTATTTTTCCAATTTTTCCTCATTATCATTCCAGGCAAATTAATGGTAAAATAATAGTCTTTGATTTGTGAAAAGTGTTTGATGGTGAACCAGTTGCTTGAGACAGAAAAGCTGCTTGAGACAGAAAAGCATTTGTGAAGTCATTGCACACTAGCAAAGTTGCATTATGACATCCCAGCGGTTACTAGCATTAAATAACTAATAGCTACTGTAATTACCTAAAATACATATGTACATATTGCTTTTCCTTTGTGTTTTGTCTTGCTAGTTAATGTGATCAGGCAACCTGCATCCTGTTTGGTGTATATGTCAAAAAAGATTACATTTTTTTTTACTACGGCAGACTTAACTGAGCACAGCAGAGCAGAATCATTCCTTTTGCATATATGCTGTTTGGTATAACTAGCTAATAGTTAGATCCCAGTTCTACTCAGTTAGATCTTTCACATAGCTAACAGAACAAACAAACCAAATGTAAGCACTTGATGTTTTTAAGTCTTACACAATAATCAGTGATTATGGCTATAATGAAGGAATTTCCAGGTCAGAAAAGTAATTTTGTCAGTTAAGACTATAGAAGTAAATACAATCTGAAAACTTTTCTGACCTGATTTCTAGTCTCATGTTCTGTAGCTAGTCTCTGGTCTGATGAGCTTAATAATTGGATAACTAATTTATATAAATACATGTACAGTAGTTAGCAACAACAGAATATGTTGTCTAGGGGTAGGATTAAAATAATTAATAGAATTGAAACATTTATAGAAATGATTGTTTTATATTTTTCAGCTCATTTAAACAATTTTTGTACTCAATGTGGTCAACTGAAAAACATTGCTTGGACCTTATCTGGGCTGCAGTCCACCAGTTGACAAGTTCTGATATATAGCATTTTTCTAGACAAGAGTTTCTAACCCCATATCCACTAAGCGCACATCCAGCAGCATTAAACCAGCTGTTCTAAGGATACATTTGTTGAATTCAACCCAGCTTCCCTCCTCTTCCTATCTGAGAATCGGGGGTTTTGGGGTTTAAGTAATAAAATTACAGGGAAATGTTTAGCAAAGAAGCCTCAGTGGCAAAGGTGCAGTAAAAGCAATGAACTTGAAAGACATAGTGAGATGGCAGAGGAAAAAAAGAAGAAAACAAGAAGCCCAAAAAAAAATCAATGGATTGATTTAATTTTAAAGTACCAGATGTGCCAGGCCACCTCCTATGAATATTGTTTTTCCCAGTTTTAGTGTCAAAAGAGAGAGAGAGATGAAGACTGAGATCTCTGGCACCTCTCCAGTGCTTCTCTATTGTTTCTTTGGCACTGGTTCTTATGAGCTCAAGCCAAGGGGCTGTCAGTGAATAGAGCGTTTGATGTGACCAAAGCTCTGAGGGGACATAAACTCTTCTAGGGAGAAGACTGCACCACTAGATTACACTGAGCTCTGGCTGTGTGGATCCATTAGGGATGATCTCCATCCTGAGAGCAGTTTGAAAGATTTAGCTTTTGAGAGCTAAGAAGAGTGAAACAGAATATATAAAAGCTTTTGCTGACAGGGCATTTTTATTTCCAGCTCATTTGATTTGAAAGTTTTGCCAAATTTCAAAGCAGACACAACCTAGTAATATCATAATACCTAGGGATTCTAGCTTGTTTTGACATTACCATGAGTTTCATAACATATTTCTGTAACTGTGCAGAGCAAATATGTGATTTTAAATAGATACCTGCTTAGAACACTAATAAAACAGTTGATCATCAATGTAGCCTTTATAATTGCTTTCAGTTCATCAATTCAGCTCAGTGGAACAAGGATGGAAATACTAGCAAAGGAACAGGTTTAGGTAAAACGGAAGTCAGCCACCAATGTGTGAACATTAAGTGGAATCCACAGAGCAGGATGCAGGTTTTCACTGACATCTCTGCACATCTGGCATCTAAGCTGCTTTTTTAATCTCAGGCCAGAAGATGTTTGAATAAAACATTGAATTGTTCACAGACGGCTCAGGTTCCTGTTCTGCTCAATGTCTCTGCTTAGATGCTGTTAATGTTAAGAGACACATAGGCCTCGTTCCCACAATATATATTTTTTTGTGATACTTTACTTACATGATCTTCTAGTTTTACAGGGAAACAGTATAAATACTATGAAACTTGATTAGGAATTTCAGATGTAATCATCTAAGTACAAAATAAACATGTTTCTGTGACAATATCTTACACAGGGATCATGTGAAGGATAGTCACATTTATTGCCACCAGAGGTCATTGTTCCCAGACTACTGATTTGCCATAGTTATTGCTGATTATTCCCACCTGTTTGCAATTAAGTTCTAGTCCCTTCCTGCTCATATCCCCTGCCTTAACTCTGGCTTAATGTGAAATCTTTTTCTCAGCATGGTGCACTTCTTACATTGCTGTGTTTTCTCTGGGTTGTTTCTGTTGGCCATGAACATTTTCTTGTCATGTTTTGCTTATCCCGGTGCTTTGTTATGTTGTAGTGTGTGTGTGTGTGTGTGTGTGTGTGTGTGTGTGTGTGTGTGTGTGTGTGAGGGAGAGAGAGAGAGAGAGAGAGAGAGAGAGAGAGAGAGAGAGAGAGAGAAGGTTTTTTTCTCTTGTCATTCTTTTTTAACTGTGTTTTTTGCACCTCTGTGGTTTTTGCACCTAGATTCACTTCAGCCCCATGACTTTGTTTGCTGCCTTCAGTATCCAAAAGAAAAAGAAACCTCTGTTGTGTGAAATGAAAAGGTATTGCACACCTGTGACAAGTGTTAAGTGTTGAGAAATCCTTGTGTAGTACTCCGAGTGTTTATTTTCCCATATTCCTGTTTTTTTTTTTTTACAAAGTGATATCTAAAGAGGTTTAAAATTAAAACCATTCTATAATAAAAACCAAGAACAAATCTGTTTAAACGTTTGCCCTTGCTGACTGCACGAATGTTTCTGAATGAGCAGCAAATCATTAATTATAAAACCGGCTAGTGTGGGCACTGAAAGTAAATGTAATCTTTCTCTCCTAACCATCAGTCTCAAGTTTATATATTTTTTTCTATCCATTACCATTTTGAAATGTACATAATCACATTAAATTGTTGGATGTAATACTGTACACCACAAAGATGGTGGAGAGTTCACACATGTAGTGTCAATAAAGAATCAGGTCCAGGTCTTGTGTACTGCTTTCACTACTTTAAGTGTTACACAAGGCTTTCCAAATGACTGGTGTTCTCTGATTTCCACTGTGATCTTCATACTCCAGCTCCTCACACCTTCTTCTTCAAATAGGGACCTGATGTACAAGCCTGTACACGTAGATGTTTGTTTTTTAAAACAAAGATAATTATTCATTCGTATATTAATTGTAGATAAATGTTTTCTTGAAGTCTTACCCTCTGACATGAAAAACTGAACAAGCCCCAATAGCAATCTAACCTATATGAACTACAAAGCAATCTGACTCATTGTCTTAAAAGAATATACACTATATGGCCAAATACTGTATGTAGACACCTGACTCTCAGCCTTTGCTTCTATAATAGCATCATTTCTTCTGGGAAAGCTTTCCAATAGATTTAAGAATGTGGCTATTGGGATTTGCTGATTCAGCCACAAGTCGTGAGTGTGAGGTCAGACATTGATGTGAGTCAAGGCGGCCTAGAGTGCAGCCGGTGTTCCAGTTTAGCCTGAATGTGTTCAGGTCAGGGCTCTGTGGAGGACACACTAGTTTGTAAAAACCTAACATTGCAAACTACCTCACTTTGTGCTCAGGTGCATTGTCATGGTCATTCCCAAACTGGTTTGTGCTCGATTCCAGTACAAACATTGTAATGCAGCAGCATACAATGTCATTATAGACAATAATGTGACTTTATAGCAATAGTTTGGGATAGACCCACATGTGGGCTCATCGGTTACACCGTTCTTTTGGCCATATAGTATACAATACGTAAGAAATGTAGAGTGTTAATGTAGTGTATGGTTAAATAATAAAAATAAAGAAACTACTGTAGTAACACATCTGGCACATTTATAAGTGAGCAGTTTGAAATGAAATGTGTGTTATTTTCATGCTTCAGAAGGCAAATATTGACAAGGCAAATATTCGTTAACAGGCTAATTAAGAAAATTGTAAGAATGCTCTGTTTGGTTTTCCACACACCCTTAATGAGTTTTATCCTCCTTTGCTGATCTGACAAAAATATGTGATCTTTATATTCCATTTAGATAAATCTCCTTCATCCCTCTTCATTTCACCATCAACACGTGCAAATATCATAGCAGCAGTTGGTTCTTGCTGAGTATTCTTGATGAAATCCTTCTGGGGTTCAGTGAGCTTGTTTGCTGTGCTCAAAGGAATAATGGTGATTATAATTCCTTTATTAATAAATCGTGATTATATTAGTTTAGTGTGCCAGCATTGATGCTAATCATCATAAGCCCAGCTTCTGTTCTGGCCCCTGTTGTTATATGCTTTTTAATTAGCATGTCTTTACGATCCACTGAATAGCTGTTGGTACACAGCCCTGCTGGCAATGCTACTCATTTCCAACTTACAGCCACTGTACCTTTTTTCCTTGTGATCAATTTAGTGCTGTAATAACCTGAAATTTGTCAGGCCTATATTCAATATATCTTTAATAAATCCTACTGGGGGTGTCTTTTTAAAGTAAAATGGAAGAAAAACATAAAGAAAATAAAATCTTATACAGTCAAGGGTGACTAAAAACCATCACATCCTGTATGGGGACACTCTTATCAGTGTCATGACAGCTTAATCCTGCCTACCTATTCATTAATGAGAATCATTATGATTATGGCTGTGATTTTCTCTTTAAATTGATGATTGCGTGTTCGCATACTGTATGTGAGCCGTCTGTGTCAGTGTGCTATTATGGAAAAAAGAAAGTGACCAAGTAGATTTATGTGGGTGTTAAGAAAAAAAAGAAAAAAAAGAAAAAAGTGATGTGCTCAGAATGTCAACTTGAACGTTTCACCAAACTCCAGTTATCCAGTAAATAAATATTAAAATGAGTGAATTTTTCACTCCTAGCTCGAGATCAGACAGCAGCCATAACCCCATGTGGGAAAGACCCTATGTTTTGATGTGCTAATGTTTTATGTCGTTACTCCACCACATGACTAGTTTTATTGCTGTAGCTCTGAATCTGCAACAATATGTTCTCTGTGTATTTCAGAGGCATTAATGAGCTGTTTGTCTCTCAATCTCACTGGTAAGTACACATCATTATCTAATAAAAGAAACATTTTTTGATTAAATATTGAGTTTCTCAAAGCCTTAGAATATGTTAATTTTGTTGTAAGGCATTTGTGTTATCTCAGAATAATAGTAATGACATGGTGTAATTGCATGTTAAGTTAAGAAATAATATGCATAGCCAAAATAACCAATAACACTAGGTTTCAAATTTGCAGCTTCTTTTTGACCCACACTGGTGTGTGTATAATTGCTGTGTCTATATTGTGCCCAGAGTGCCCCCTGCTGTAGTAGAAATGGGTTAACAACCAATAATTATGCTTATTCTACATGAAGCTTTATTTAAACAGCCAAAAAGTAAACATAAAAAGGGTGTTTTCAAGTATTCTTCAGCTCTCATGTTCCTTCGATGAGTCTCACTTTGCTGAATCAACAGAAACGCTGTCTCCTGCTTTCATTATGGACTATACTTGAGTTGAGTTATCCTTTCTTGCACCCATGGAGCCTTTCATGTGGAACAAAGGTTCAACAAAGATTTACGTGTGCTTGTTGCATATCCCTTTCTCAGCCCTCTCAACTCTTCCTTCAACTTGCTGAAAGAGATAATAAATTCATGGATGCACTCCAAAGCTCTACTAGAGCAGAACCCCCATTGGTGTAGGGCATCTCATTTAGACATTCAAACAGGTTGGAGTGGCTCCAATGAAACCAAAGCCCATACAGAACATAGTCCCTTCTCGAAAGCCCTGTAAAAGTATATGGTCGCTCAGAACTTGCCATTAAATCTAATCTGATGGATCAATTCAGATCCTGGGCAATGATCTTCCACAGGCAGCTGTTGGACTCATGATAAAAATGTTTCTGCAGCTTGGTGTGGTGTGCATGTAAATGAGCTCACATACTATTCACCGCACTACATCTTCATTTTGTCTCATCTGCACTGGCAGCCATAAATTATTGGTAAATGATTGTTATGAGTTGTGCATTTCTCCTTCCCAATGTATATTCATGAACATGCTGCAGATATAGCATGTGAAAGTCATGGGAGTTTGACTGGGATCTTATTCTGTATGTCAGCACAAGTATTTCTCCTCTTTCACAATCCCTGTGCCGCTGGATGAATGGGAATATTGAACCGAGAGTTAAATCATGATTGTAGTGATTAATCATGACTGCAGATCCAAGTGCTCAGTGTGAACACAGGTCAGCAGTGCAAAAGGGCCTGACCGCTGAAGTATTTAACACAGACTAGTGCAAGCAGCCTGTATTGTATGCTTCATCAAGGAATTGGCATAGTCACTGCAATAACACTGACCCTCTTAACACCCTGCATGGACGGTCAATCAACTATAGTGCTGCATTAGGCACAGCCTTTAGCCTGCTGCTAAAACAACACCATGAACAGACCGCATTCATAGATGCTGGCATTGTAGCATCATGCTTTCTCATTCCCTGCAATCACTCTGACGGCTCTGATCGATTTTATGTCTTTTTATTACAAATATATATTTTATAGGAAATAATGTGATTGTAAAACATACACCTGTTTTAGTATCTCATGCAGCTTTTATGGGAGTATTCACTCATAAACTTTACAAGCATTTCAGGAAAGAGAAAATAGAGAGGTGCTGTGGACAGGGGGTGTTTGAGAGGGAGGAGGAAGGGTTCACATTTAAGACCTCAATCTATACAAGCAAACATTGATGTAAAATTGTAGTCCTTTTTATTCTTCACTGCATGAGGTTTTATATACAGGGAAATAATATACTGATGAACCAGCTGGGTCCATTTTTTTGCCAGCACAGAACAAACAAGATAGATTAAATCATATAGTGTTTCACAAATTCCAAAAATGCATAAAATGTCAGTGAGTCTCAGCTGTGTCAACAACTTTCTGGCACTCATTCGATGTCTATGTCACAGATTCCCTAATGTTGAATTAACACATAGTGTTTATGTAAGTGCAGCTGGATACAAATGAGCATCTTAATTAAACTTGGGAATGTTGCTGTGTGAAGAGCTAAATGTGTCCACGACATTTATTTTTAGAAATCCACAGGACGTACCATCATAGTGGTTTTGGTTATTATGGAGTTTGGCCCTTTCCAATAGTACCACTTGACCCCATTGTAGCGCATCACACTGGAAATTCCAGTGTGGTAAATGCCATTTAAGTTGGATGGTCCACAGGCTTCAAACCACCATCCTGCATTAACAAAATATTAAGAATTAGAAGCTGTTGAAACCCAAGTATAACCAGAGAAGACAAAAAACTCCAAATTAATGCTGTAAAGCCCCTGACCCCTTCGTTATATGCCACAATCAAGTTTGCATCTTAGAAGACCAAAAGTAAGAGTTACATGTGCAGAGCTTTACCTCCAGAGGCCATCTGAGCACACTTGCAGCTGCAGCGGTCATTATCTTGATCCTTTGTGCTAAACATGGTGCCCGAGTGGGTTAGGCTGCTGGTCCGACCTGCTGTACCACTGAAACCTTCAGCATGAATGCTGTAAAAAAAGAGTCCAAGTAATCAATTCTTAAAATAAGATTTTCTCAAATCTTAAAATGCATAGGCTTTAAAATCAAAGACTTCCCAGAAGAGTGGAGGCTGTTATAACTACAAAGGTAGACTAAGCTAGATTAGAATGTTCAGAAAGCAATCATGAATATGACGGTCACAAACTTTTGGTCATATACTGTTTTGATAGAGGTTGTGTGAAACTCTGTCGTCACGTTCATAAGTTTGTACAGTTCAGTCAGTTGTATAGTATATTAAATTAAGATGCATTTAACTCAACTGTGTTGAAAATGACTTCCATTATCTGTAATCTGTTGTTTACAACTGGCAAGGTGTGACTGCGCATTTAAAATGAAAAGTGAAGTAAAATGGACCACACACCATGAGTCTACAGGCAAGCATAATGGCTCAGAGACAGCCTTACACAACAGGTCACATGTCTGGCTGTTTCCATATGAACACAACATATCACAGACAATGCCAGCATTCACAGCATGCAAATAAAACTTACACATATGTTAGAAGGTGTAAAGGAAACTAAACAAGATGGAATTTGGCAATAGACTTCCTATCTCCCTCCCAGGTTGTAGGCAGTGTGAACCACACACAATGATTTCCAACAAGACTAGATTTAATAAAGTCTTACCACTTTCCAAGCCTCATTCTTCATACAAGGAACTCATTTCATTTCACTTCTTTTTTTAATGTATGTTTTTGTATGTTCCTTCTTCATAACGATATGATAACTTCCCTAGGCAATATCTAATTCATCTGTAACAGAAAGGTGAGATTTGTTTAAGTTGGCATTCAAAATCCAGGTCTGCCCTTGAATCAGTAGCCTAAAAGTACCTGTTGATAGAGAAAGCAATGGAAAGCAAACTGTGGCAAATTTCCCTCTACTTTGATAATCGTTTTGTCTGATGCACACTTGATTGATGGTACAGGATATATTTATTTAGGAAAGCACTGAGGGACAGTGGGAAGCATTGCAGTCTCGTAGCTCCAGAGATGTACTGTAAGTTTGTTTTTTGAGTTTTTTTGAGTAAAGTTTCTCATGTTCTTCACTCCGTGCTATCTAGTGCTATCTACTATCTAGTGTTTACTCACCTCCCAAAACCATGCACATACTGTAAGTGGATTGTTTATGCTAAATTGCCCCTAGGTGTGACTGTGGTATATCCATGGTATATTCCCACCCCATGCCGATTGGTCCCAGTTTATGCACAACATTAGGAGCCATGAATGTAACTTCTTTCTCAGTAAAACTATGAAATTTAACACGGTTAATTAACATTAAATTTTGTTTATTTACCACACAAACTAACTTATAAAACAAGTTTTATTAATGCAATACAAACAGAATGTGTTTGGAATTTAAATTTGACCAGCTTTAGTACATCATGACTGTTCATTTAAAACGTGAGCCCAGAGACATATTACAGTACCTATATTTCTTTTCCTCTCCATTGATGTAGAAACGGTAATACTGAGAGTAGGCCTGGTTTCCATCTTCGTCTTTGAGCTGGACCTGCAGAGTGTAGTCTCTGGATGTGGTGAGCAGGTGAATGACATCATTTCCTAACCAATGCTCTCCTGAGGGGTCTCCAAATCCCTGCATATTGCATAAACTGTGAGTTTCCTCCAACACTGCTACATATCGGAATACATCTTCTGGGGCTATAAGGGTGCATTTCAATGCAAAATGTACCTTTAAGTAGCAATACACACTTACTGTCTGGCTAAGCCAGTTAGTGAAACAACATTTGTTCAATGTTATTTAAACATTACACTCTAACACCTTAGGTCATATGTTATCAGCCATCTAACAGGCCTCCCTAATTCCACGGCCAAATATTTATCATTCACTTGTAAAAACATTTTCTTGGATAACAAATGAAATGTAAGTGCAAGAAAAACTGATTTGCAGTCAGTTGTGTTCGTCTATTATCTGTGATCATTTCTCATATGAACTTCTGGGGCCTCATTTCAATGTCTAAGAAAGGCTTTTAACTTATGGATTAAGCTTTAATATACTGTGGGCGAAAATCATTGGCTTTAAACTTTAAAGTCATATTTGAATCATTAATTCAAAGGCTTATTTCCTGTGTACATCCATATATATATAGGCTTCAGAATGCCACATATCTAACTCAACTAATAAGAACATGACACATACACAAGGCAGGAGAACATGAGGGCAATGGAAGCAAGACACAAGAAACAGGTTACAAAATAAAACACATAAAAAAGCACAAAACCTATGTAACACTAATATACAGTAGGGCTGTTAAACAAGTAATTGTGTGCACATCCCACCTTCTGGCAGGTGCATGACAAAAGACTACTAAAGTGAAAAAAATGTAATGTCCGCAACACTGATTATAACTCCCAGCTTAGGTTAGGTCAACTTTATTATCCCCGAGGGGCAATTTGTTTCACAGCCAGCAGAATCCATACAATCCCAAACACACAACAACAAACCGTACAGAGGGAAAAAAATAAATAAATTAAGTATTTAAAAACCCAATAGCAACTGGTACAAAAGAATTTTTAAATCTATTTGTCCTGCAAAGCGGTAAAGAATATCTACGTGAAGAAGGTAACAACATAAAAAGATTCTGCAAGGGATGGCTGGAATCTCTTAACGTTAACTCGGACTCGCAGGCCTGAAGAAGGCCCAGTAGGTTCGAAACGTTGCCTTTATTAAATCTGGGAGTTATAAACAGTGTTGCGGACATTACATTAATTACATTAATATAAGGCCTCATCTGTGTCTCAAATATTACATTAATCTTTGAGTCAGTAAACCACTTTACTACCACTTTACTTTACTATATATATAAAGAGACACTTACTGTTTTATAATCTTTCCAGTTCCGGTGGAAGTCCACTGAACCATTAAAGCGATGCTGAAGGACAGTCCAACCTCCTCCTCTAGTCTTCATGTCACAGAATACCTAGTGACACCAACAATACAAAGCTTAATGGCATAAAAAATACTTTCAAATAATATATGTATGTATGTATGTATGTATGTATGTATGTATGTATGTATGTATGTAAGGATGAAAAGATAGTGATAGACAGATAATTAGACATTATAATTACTACTACTAATAATAATAATAATAATAATAATAATAATAATAATATGTTGGAAATAAGCAAAGATTAGTGATTACTGATATTTTAATCAGTAGATCAGTAGAAGACAATGTAAATTTGTTGAAACCAATGCATCTGCATCAATGGTTCATCGTGAGGGATATAAAAAATGCTAGTAGTATCCAACAGGAATCATTTAAAATGGAAAAATATTGGACTGTTTGGAAAAACAGTAAAATGGAAAAACTGTTTGCTGTAAAAGTACTGTTTACTGTAGATACATTTTTCTCTTGACATTTGTTAATCCCTATACAGGTTTCTTATAACAATTTCATGGAAGCAAGTATCCTTTCATGAATAGTTTTTGGTCTGTTCACAAAAATTAGATGAATTTTGTTCTGAAAAAACACCTTATTCCAGATTGTTTAATCCCATGTTGCAATACAGTAAGAGTTTGTAACAAAGAGCTGCTGTTTATCTGCCCCATCAAAGCCAATCTTATTATTGTATGAAAATTTGTTTCTCCCTCTCCTCTATTAGATTAAACTTACATTTATTTGTTTTCTAGACCGACTTACAGGAGTGCTTTGTAAATTCAAGACAACGCATATATCCTCAAGCTAGTACAAAGAGGTAATTATTAGTTAGTGCAAATTTAGTTAAAAAGTTTTCATCATTTTTTGAAGACTGCTAGTGACAGTCTGGAAGGTTATGGGAAGTTCATTCCACCATCTATGTGCCAGTTTTTTAAGCATGTCTTCCTTGGGCCCTGAAGGATGGTAGGTTAATACGGCCAATTTTTGGCTTTGTAGACAAGCATCAGTGTTTTAAATCCAATCCAGGCAGCTATGGAAGCAAGTTGAAGGAACATAGAATTGTGGTAATTTGCAAGAACTGGGAAAGATTAAAAGTAAGTCATGCAGATGCATTCTGAATCAGTTGCAGTGATTTGATAGCACATAGGGAAGACATAACAAGAGAAAATCACAGTAGTCAAATTTTTTGAGCATAGGAAATGGAACAAGCAACTGACTGTCCAATGTGGAGAGATGTGGACAGATCCATTTAAGGTGAAAATAAAAAACTGCATGACCATTTCAAGACCATGAGAAAACAGTAGTTGGAGGCTGACTGTGTCAGAGGTTTATATTAGGGATGTACTGTTACTTTTTCTATTCCGATCCAATTCTGATACCAGAGTTTGCCAGTATCGGCGATACCGATCCGATACCTGTGTTCTTTTCTACCTTTAAAACTAGAATGTAAGAATTGTTTAGTTAAGATTTATTTGTTTCTGGCAAAGAAATACAAAAATGCCCATTATTGTATTAAAACTTAAAACACAAGAAACCTTAAAAAAGTAGTAACAGGTTTGCAGTAGCAAACAGTACTTTTAACAGTTAGTGGTATAACAATCTCAAGTCAAGTCAAGAAGCTTTTATTGTTATTTCAACCATATATAGCTGTTGCAGTACATAATGAAATGAGACGTTTCTCCAGGATCATGGTGCTAGATGAAAACAAAGACAGGGCTAAGGACTTGTAAGTAGTCTTAAGCCCTATTTGGACGGGATCAGTTTTACGTGGGGACGTGGAGTAATGCAATTTTACCTCAGGACGTCTGTAATATTAATTGGCCAATTCGCACGGAACTAGATATCTCAATAAAATTAGCAGAAGTGGGAGGGGTAACTCGCTTTACGCACTACAGTAACCTCCTTGTCATCATGTGCATATGACGTTGCTTCCTGTATCAAGCGCCTCCATGCTTGCAAAACGTGCCAAAAACTACTTTTAAACAGGAAATGACGTACTTTTACCGTACATATTTACAGCGGGTCTATTCGGACGGGATTAGTATTACCTGACGTAATTTTTCCGGACCTTTTTACAGAAGGTAAAAAACGCCGTAATCTTTACTGACATTGTCCGTAATGATTACCGAGACATTCGGATGGGACTAAAATCACTGAGAACCTCTGGTAATAATTACTTTACCCCCACGTCCCTACATAAAACTAATCCCGTCCGAATAGGGCTTTAGCCACATAAAGTGCAACTGTGCAACCTGGTGCAAACAGTGCAGGACAAGACAGACAAATGTCTGCAATTATATAGGCTATACTGCAATTATTAAATTAAATTATTTTCTTAAGAAAAGGCAATATTTTAAAGTGAATCTTATATTAGAACTCTTGAAACACAATGCAAAATGTATTAAACAGTAAACCTTGCACCCAAATGAGCGACATGATCCATGCAGAAACATATCTGACAAAATTACATTTTGTTGGGGGTATGAAAAAGAGACACTGAATGAGATACCAGTCACAAGCTGCTGATGTTTGATATGTCTAGTGCAGGCTTTTTTCAAAATTTGTTTAATGTCTTAAAAGCAGTTATTGTGTGACCAGTATTTGTGCAGTTGTTTAAAGGAAATGAGGAATTAATAAAGTTTTGCAAGATGGTCTGGAGCACTGCGGAAGGAATGGAATGTAGACAGATAGCGTGTAATTGATAATGCTTTTAACTTTCCTTTGTCAAAAGAAGTCTTAGCAACAGTCGATTTAGCGAAAAGTCCAACATAATAAAGCATAATGAGAAGAGCTCAGCATCGAGTTTTGATTTCCTTTTTTAGTCTGGTAGATAGAGATGATTGCTGGAGAATAAAGTGAATAGAGAAAATTAAAGTGGCTGTTTCACATGTTACAGAGGAAATGGAGTTAGGTTGTGGTATGGTTGTTAGGAAACTGGAAGCCAGAGAGGAAGGAGAGACAGAGTGGTGGTTGCAGTGAATAGTGTAGAGGTGTGAATAATAGTACATGTCCTCCCTTGTGTACCAATGCGCGATATAAGGTAAGGTCTAAAGAGTGCGAGGAGGAGGCAGGAGGACAAAAGCTTGTTTGAAGGTGGGCTCCTAAGAGAAGAGTAAAGTTCCATGAGATGGGAAGAAACTAATGAGAATCCCCATGTCTTCTATGAAGTTTCCTCAGGTGCTACTTGGGCAATAGATAACAACAATACAAAGATCAGTGGGAGAGCTAACAACAACAGCCTGAAATTCAAGAGTTAAGATGAGACTTTGAAATTATGTGGGGCTCTATTTCTGGAATAGAAGCTGACCTGTACCATTGTACCTTCCAGTTTCATAGTGAACATACACAAAGCATTGGCAGATGAATAAAACAACTCATGTTGTTTAATTCTCTGGAGTGATCCCAATTTCAGTCAGTGCCAAAAGGTGGAGAGAATGAAGATAGTTGAGGTAAAGATAGTTGAAGTTGAGATAGTGAAGTTGAGATAAATTCCAAGTCCCAGATCCCACCTACCACCAATTTGGGAGACAGAAAACAGTGGAGGCTAGATGAAATCATTGATTGTATAGTTTCTGCATTGTTGAGGATGCATTCATGGTCTGTGAGAACAGATATTGGAGTAAGCCACATGTTGCAAGATAAAGCAGCAGTAACTGGAGTTAAAGGGAAAAAAGACTGTACTTGTTGAAAAATGTGTGAAGGTGATGCATCAGTTTGGCAAAAGTCTAGTTTGGAAGTGAAGCAAGGATAGTTTGTGTAGGTTTAAGATAGAAATGGTAAAATGTGACAAATATTTATTATTCAATTATATATATTATATATTTATTATATATCAATCATACAAATATGTAGTCAATTTCCTCCCAAAACAACCTAACTTTTAGAAATCAAGTGGGGAAATTAAGTGCACCTTAATTATTATAATATTAATAATAATTAGGTACCATGTAGAACCATAACATGAATATAACTTGAAGTAAATGAGTTTCTAAGGCAACAAAATTAGAAATTTACCAAAACACTCATTAAAACTATACTAAAGTCAAGATAGCCAAGAAGATACTAAACACCATGAGACTTCATTATCATGCAGAGAATAGATCCAAATAGAATAACAACATTCCCTTTGTCTTCTTTGACTCCCTTATTTTACTATACAATGTAATTTTTCTATCAATTTTATTACCTACAGTAAGTTGATAAGCAATAAAAATAAATGTCTGTAATGTAAAATTCTACTGTAGGTTGCTGAAAGCTTCAGTTATATTTTTGCCCATGGGGAAACACTGTATCTGGATCTTATTTAAGATTTTCCACCACAAATTGAATAAGCTTAAACAGGACATAGCAATAGTTGTTAGGCTTGGGGTAAAGGGCTTTTTTCTCCCATAAAACTGGAACTCATCACATTATCATTCTTGGGCTTGGTCAGTTTATCCAAACAATGACCCTGGTCTCTGAGCATGTATTTTGACTAAATGCTAAAACTATAATTCTAATGCCCTAACTCAAAACTCATGTTTTAATATTAAACAAAAGTATTATTAGTGTTAATAAGTATTGCGTATCCTTAGTAACTGCTGTTGGAATCATCGGAGGAATGAATTCTATCTGAATCAGATTTATAGCACCTCTGCTAAATAAGTTCAGCATTTCTATTTGCTTCAGAAATGTATTTAAGAGTATGTTTTAGCATGATGCATAAAGTATAAAGAATGAAAAGTAATATTGCGCTGTTTAACGATCAAAACCACCAAGTCTGTTACGGAGAAGATTGCATCACTTAAAAGAGTTGTGAATCTGCATCTATTAACTCACACTACAAAGCTGCTTTAGATCCAAATTTGGCAAGAGACTACAAAACCTAGGCCAAACACCTGGCTTCTGTGTGAAGAGGAACACGACAGAGAAAGAGTGCATAGGAGAAAGTTCTATGAATAACAATAACATTTTCCCATGTCATTTGTCTCAGAGCCACAGCATCTAAATATGCAATCTAACTCAAAACACTGATAGTACATTGAAAATTAAAGTCACTACACTATAGCCCATGTCTAACATTTCTCTAGCTTATTTTAGCAATCTAATGCAATGCATTTTCAATCCAACTTTCAAAGTACAAATCTTCAGATTATATTAACACAGTTAATACGAATAGTAGGCAATCGATATATAAACAACATAGCAGTTTATTATTTTCATTAGTAATTAGTGAATACAGGCATAAATATATGCAAATAGTGCTAACATTACTGCTAGTTTAGTTAGTAATGTTAGGATTTAAAGTATTTAGGCATTAATTGATATTGTAAAGTTACCGCTGCTTCTTTTGCTTGTGTAAGCACACGTTTGAAATAGGATTTGTCTAAATGCATCTTTCAAATAATTGTTATTACCTATATTTGTTATAGTATGTAACAGAACCAAAATTTAAAAATAATTTATTTTTTTTTTTTACTGTAATTTAAAAAAACAATAAAATAACTGAAACGCTCATATGGAGCTGTAGGTATAGTCACAACCAAAGAGAAAAGCTCACTGAAGAACCAGCAGTTCTTACAACTATACCCAATAAAACTAATTCAAACTATCTGTTATAACGTCCGTTGGTACAGCGCCGAGGATCAAATATGATCCAAAGCTGGAATTGATTTGCATATGTGGTTACATAAATTTTACAAGCATTACTATGCTCCATCTGTAACATTTCTTTCAGTACATCTGCAGTGGTTACATCATAATCTTAGAAACAAAGTATGAACTGTGAACTTTTATTTGAATTGTAAAACTATATCCTGAGGTTGAAAATAACTTCAATAATTACCTTAACTGTCTGTGTACTGTTAGCGAGATGAATGTTGTATATTCCATTCTCTGTAATTCCACACTTGTATATGTCGGCACAGTCTCTGAAAATCACTGTCTTCGCCTTAGACAGGCTAGTAATATCTGGCAGGGCAGAAAGTGTGCATTAGGTATTAAGAATGTGTATGTGAGGGCTTTTTTATGGCCTGTACTAAAATAGCATGTTGAGCAATGTTACAACTTCCCGTAATCTGTTCTTAAGTAAAAGCATCATTGTCTCATCCTGAAACAAGGCATTCTGGCCCACAATTGCGTTTCCCAGAAATACACACTGATGCTTTCCAGACAGCTGCATACATACTGATTAGAGCTTGGCACTCACCATTGCACTGGGCGATCATGGCCAGTAGCTGCTGCAGTGTTTCTGAGAGAGTAGCTTGCTGATGCTGGAACAGTGTGCTGTTGCGTGTGGAGGTGGCCAGCTGTCTCTCAAGCACAGTGACCATGCGACTCTGCCTTTCCAGAAGCTCCTGCAGCTGTTGCTTTTCCTCCTGGATAGCCTGCAGCTCCTGGCTGTGTCTGGCCTCCAAGGCTGTGAAGCGCTGCTCCAGGTAGCTGTTGTGGAGAATGGCATGAATTTGATTTTGCCCTGTGGTGCTATCTGTTTATAAAACCTTGACATACTATTCAAGATGTTCATCATATATTTGTTCATATCTACAAGCCTAAATTGGCAGGCTTTATATATAGTCATTTTAATATAGACATAAACTTGATATATTGCCTACTATAAAAATATGACATTCATAAAGTTTTATCTTAAATAAATACATTTCTATTTAGGATTTATTTTGGCAAACCCTGCTAGACAAACACCAAGTTATGTTATTGATGGCACATACAGTACAAACAGTTTATGGATGCATTAATTGCTGGTAAATTCAGTTAGAGTGCTTGTTTGGATGCCAGACAGGAATAGAATCATGAGTGGGATTCAGAATGTGTCATTCAGTTATTTAAGGCAAAATCTCCTGTCAACAAATCCTGCCCTATTAATAACATTAACAGCGATCAAAAATTAAACCATTATGACAGTTCCACTGCAAATGATTAAACTAACTTGACAGTAACAGAGAAAATGGATACTTAACATTATAAAACAAGACTCTGCCTTTCTTTTTCTCCTAATGCATTAAACTTTATATGCTATCATCGTGATATCTCTATGAAAAGTACAGTAGCTTATTAGTATCTGACAAGCAGCTTTCAACCAAAAAATAAGTTAATCCTGTTTTTCCCAAAAGCAGCTTTTTATAGCCAATAAAATGTTATTAGTGTCATGACTCAGCCCGGACTTTGGCCACGTGCAGTTGTTTGTTTATGTTCCTCGTCACATGTTTGCCCTACCCTTGTCTGTTCCTCCCTATTTCCACACCTATTCCTAATTGTATCTGACTGTCTTTTGTATTTAAGTGTGAATCTACTGTTCTCTTTGTCCTGTCTCTAGTCCATGTGTTGTTTCATGTCCTTTTGTTATTAAACCCTGTTGATTTGGCTATCCTGCGTTTGGGTCCGCTTCCTCACCCCGCGTCATGACAATTAGACTAATGGATACATTTGCTTACCTATAAGTTAAATACTGAGTAATGATAATGATGACATTTACAATCGCATTTACAATTACTGCATGAAACAGTGTTATTTTATATAGAATTATCCGCACTGTATGTGTTACAGAACTACAGTAAAATGTTTCAAGGAGGTTCAAACCCTCAAACCCCCAGTATGGTAATTCTGTATAATAAACTAAACAAACCTGATATTTTTTTTAATATAAGAATAATATTTAGGTTAAAACAAGGATCATAAGAAAATTAACAATGCAAATTAACTTTGATTCTTTGTTTGTGCACATCAGTCGACCCTTTTCCATAAACTCCATAAAATAAATATTCTAGTAAAAGGGCTACTCTTTTCAGTAACTGGTGTTTCTAAACAACCCCAAAAACACCTGGTGAGTCCAAGCTTTCACAGATGGTGCTGGTGACTGGCTTTCTCCATCAACCCGAAGGCATCACAGACGGTGTGTGAGTTTGCATCTCAATGTGCTCTAAATGATGGTAATAAATCCTGCAGGCCTGGTCTTTATGACTCTTTATGACTTTATGGCAGTTACACATTGGAACAATCCAACCATATGGATTGAACAAGCCACTTTTGGCATTTCAGAAGACATAATTCCCTAAATCCCCTCCTCACTACTCAAACTGCTTGTATTTCCATAAGGCCCAGTGTTTAGGGACAATTCTTTATACTTTACATTAAATGGAATGCCTACCAGCGAGCTTTGTTTTGTAAGATATGTAACATTAAAATTTACATAACATTACTTTGTCTACCATGTAGTGCTACTGCCATGCTGACCTCCAGATCTACATCACACAAAATGTGCAGATGTGCAACAGGTGGTGTGTGGGTGGGTGGTGAGCTGTGTTTGCCTAGGCCAAATTTGTTCAGAAGCTGGAATGCTAAACAACTGGAAAGAGAAATCAAAACAAACATCTTTCTTACACCACTAATGCATGTCCTCCATTATTTGACCCCCTCAAAGTGGGTTTCCTCTGGTTGTGACCTGAACAGCGTGTAGACTCTGACACTCTTCAGTCATAGCTCATGCCTGACACTTTACCACCCACTACGGTACAGCTCTAACATGGCAATGTACCCTCTGCATTGTAAGAGATCATCTTTATCATCAGCACAATAAGGAGCTTCTTCAGAACCCTGAATATCTTACCTGTTTTTGTCATTTAGGCGAGACACCTCTTGAGTCTGCTGCAGGAGTTGCTTCTCCAGTCTCTTGGTAGAGAGAGAATACTCCAACAGCTGGATCTCTAGTCGACTTGTTTGGTTCAGCACCTGCATATAGGAGCGGATTGTAGTTAATATGCCACAAAATCAAACTGTAATTTCAATATATACATAAATGCAATTATTTTTTAAAAAAGTTTAAAAAGGACGTTTTGCAAAATAAAGTTTTTAAAAGTTTTTGCAGTTCAAATACGTCCTAAAATTTAGATCATAATCAACTTTACAAAATTGTAGTGAATTTTTAAATGTTATAATAAATGTTTTTGAGTTCACTTTGTGCATGTGTTTTAGGTTCTTTCCATACACTATATTGAATGTTTTAGAGCTTTATTTTATGACCTTGGTTTGCTATAACATTGTCTTTTCAGGAGTTCATGTTTTCCCCAAGTGATTATTTCACCATGTGTATAACTCAAACTTGTTCTATTTTTACAGCTACACTAATATAATAAACATATGTCAGGACAATCAGTTAAATATTTATTCAGGTTGCACTACTATGTTGAATAGATGGCTGACAAAGGGAGGGAAACTAAAAAAATATAGTATAATAATACACAAGTGATACACATATAAATAGCAAAGTAAAATACACAATGTGAATTTTATCTTCAAGGGGACAAGAAGAGGATTTGTATTGTTAGGGGGTTTTTACATGGTTTTTGTCACAAAAATTAATTTGTATTTTGCATTCAGTCTTACCCTTAGTGTAATAGATAAGAAAGTTAAATCATTCATTAAGTGGGAATTTATTCATTATTTAAGATAATATCACATGAGCAAGAGTGCTGTCATATTGAAGACTAGATACAATGCCATCCATACAATGAGTAGATTTACTACCAGCTGTAGGAACTGTAGGAACTAATTCAATGCAGCATAAATTAAAAGCTCAGATTATATACTTAGATAATACAAACAGTGGTGAGTTCCAGTGATGTCATATTAAATATCAGAAGATTTAGGACCAGGATTGTCCAGTCAAATTAGCGGATCAGAGCCCACTATCCTATTTGTCAGGAATAAATCATGTGGTGTGCTATTAGATGGAAATAATTAACCAGTGACTGAGTGGTATGATATGGCCTGACATGAAGTGAGCAGAGTAACCAGTTACCAGCTGTAAGATTATGTCCCATAGCATAACTGTTTTATTGCTTTTATACCACATCATTTCTCAATGATGACAATATTATGTAGTTTGTTTTATACTTTATTTGCAAATATCAATGAAGTACCCATTGAAACTGATATCTAGATTTTGTTTGTCCCATTTTACAAGTCACCTGGGTCTCCACATTTGTAAGTTTCCGTGTGTGTTCTGCTGATTGGCTGAGGAGATTGGTTCCTATCTCCAGCATGGTGGCTGTCTGGGTGTTCATGGCATTTCTCTGCATCTCCACCATCTCTGAACGCATATTCGTCTGGATGTAACTCTCCAGCTGTGAGCATGATAGAGGACACATCAGTCAGTTTAGACCACCATCTTAGTCCACATATATATCTGTTTTTCTGCAAGACTGAACTATCCAATTACAGCAGATTAAGAAAAAGACTTTTCAACATGTTAAAACACATGCACTGATAAAAATAAATATGTTCAACTGTTCTACAAAATATGGCACTGACTTCAAGTGTGTGTGTGTGTGTGTGTGTGTGTGTGTGTGTGTGTGTGTGTGTGTGTGTGTGTGTGTGTGTGTGTGTGTAAGTAAGCTTGTTTATGATCCTCCTATTTGATTAGTAACAGCATTATATAATCTTCTGAAAATGATTTAAGTAAAGAAATGGAAGAGAATTAAACATCCAAATTGGCTTCACTATACAGACAAATGGATAATATCATACATAACCTTATCCATCTTTACTGTCTCCTTATTTATCCAAACAGATATGCATAAATGATCCCTGAAGCACTGCATTAAGTTCTGGACAGAAATACAACATTTCATTTAGTTTATTATTTACTGTCACTGAGATTTTTTCTGTATAATTTTATTAGACAATAGGGATGTAAGCTGTAAACGTTGCAGACTGATATTCAGCATTATAGCTTCTCAGAGCAATAACATATGGCAGACACATTTCCAATGTACCATGTAATAATTCTAACCACATCCTGTTATGTTACTTTAATATTTTTTTCAGTGAAAACCGTTTTTTCCAGAGTTTAAGTGGCAAAAATAAGTAAACTGCCATACCAAATGGATCATATACACTACAATACAAGAATAAGTGTGATTGGACAAGTGTCCACAAAATGTTGGTTAATAAAGTGTAACTCAATTTCTATACGTTTTTCTTATTTTAATGAACACTTCAATCTTCAATAATTACTAGATTCAGATGTGAAATTTATGCGGATGTGTTTTTAGGCACTTCACATATTTAAGTCAAGTCAAGGCAAGTCACCTTTGTCACATCACCACTTCACATGTGCCATGGTGAGTGAAATTCTTGGGAGCGAGCTCCAGAAATTGCAGAACCATTTACATACAGTAGTTAAGAAACAGAAATTAAGAACAATTTACATACAGGTGAAAAATGTTCAGTAGTGTCCAGGTGTAATGTGCAAATGTGGAAAAGATGCAATGTGCTCATACAGTACATAGTCAGTACACACAGTGTACTACTAGACATATTTACAATGCACTACACATTATATACAGTATGTACTTATATACCGTATAAATATTATACATATTTAATATATATGTAACATGTTAAGGTGCAACAGACTGTACAGATACAGAAAAGTCCTGTGGTACAGATAGCATGTTTTCATTTCACTTTTTTTTTCCAAATGTAGTCCAGTAGGTGGCTTTGCATCTTGGCACAATGAAACTGACAGAGATAGAGACTGGCATTGAAATCTTACACTGGATTCAAATAGCAGCTTAGGACATCAGACAGCTGAAATGTCATATCATAATTACAGCCAATACACATTTAGTAAAGTGGCAGGCTGTTGGTTCCTATCAGCATGATTGTGTTAAAATGCTGACAGTCTAATATACTACCATGATTTTTTTTCCCCCAATGATTTTTGATGTGTCAGCAGAAAAGAAAAATGATTAGCTAATTTCAGCAAGTTTTGAAAATACTTTTGTGCTTACAAAAGAGTATGGATCTGGTGGTGAGCATAAAGGTCATGTTTGGAAGCTATTCCTTAGAAGAAAATGTGGCTTAGTTAAAATTAGGCAAGATTTTGAATTGTTAATTGTATCTTTTTAATATTATTAGTTGAAGTAAGTGTTTATTTTAATCCCCTAAATAAAATCTGTCAGATATTTTCGAGGATGAATGAGTAAAAAGTAGAAACAATCAGGATTTAGCAAAAAAAAAAAAAAATCCCAAATTACTGCCATATGCTATCTTTCTTATTGTGTTAGGTAATTAAGATCTATTTTAATTTGAGTTTTAAACTTTACTATTTGTGCTGCCATGCTAACAAACCTATACATGCACTCACTTCACCATGCATAATCCAGAGGATGAAAAGATCAAACCAGATTTAACCAAAAAAATAAAGAAATAAACCTCAGTTTCTTCTATTACTCCTTTGGGACTCTGTAACAAAAATGTATGACTTGTCAGAATGTGTTGAGTTTTCACTGAGCCCCAGAGGGCTGAATAATCAAGCGAGATAATAATGGATGTGAAATGGGTAGGTAATTTGAAGTGTGACCTTTTGCTAAAACCCCAGAAAGAATAAGGCCTCGGCAAAGCAAAAAGCATGACTGTACTTAAAAAAAAAGCTCATGCGTCAACACTGCTTGAGTTCCGAGTTTCTAATGCATCAAGCAGAAAAAGCTAACAATACTTTAAAGTAATAATAGCTTGTTTTAAGGGTGTGCAGTTTCTGATATCGCTCTGCATTTCCTTTCAACTTTGTCATTATTGTGCCGATTAAAATTCTTTTCCAAATAAGAAAAAGTAGAACTATGCATACTCAGACATGGTGGATGTGTGCATAGTTTGACCCCCTTGTCATGTTTGAGCATTCAAGTGTTCTTGCTTGTGTGTACATAGCGCTAACCCTCTTGCCCTCCTGATGTGTTTATAGCAAAACCACACAGAACAGCCAAAGTTTCCACCACGGCACACTCCAAGTGTCATACAAACAGCAGGGCAATTCCCAGCTGGGATGCCTCAAAGACAAAAGGGCCACCCTGACATACTACGCTGTGTACATATGTTGTGAAAGTATCCTGTGGTAGCGAAAGTACAAAAAAATGTACTTAATTAAAGGGCAGGAAAAAAAAGTATTTCATCACAGTATCACAGTTTCAAAAGTATTTCATCACAGCTTGGCTGAATTCACAAATCTGATAGATCATAAGGTTGTTTTGTGTCAGTAAACGTCTCAGAGGGTAGTTCCAGCTGTAACATAACTCATAAGTTAATTTTAATGTTATTGTTTCTATAGTAACTGCTCCTGCACAGGGGACTTGTATGATGGACAAGCCACATAATCAAAGACTAAAAATAAGCATATTATTAGAGATATACTGGTGAGAGAATGTCTTTTTGTGGTAAATGATAACTCTTAATTTGTTCCTCAGACATTCCACAACACTAAATCTCAGAAATCCTTAAAATGTGTTAAAATTACTGAATGAACCATTGTTTCTGTTTACAAATCGCTGTGGTATCTGCAGAATCACACACTCCACTACTTCAAGTTATTAACGGCACTCTGCTGCATGTTGCGCTGTATCACACTACCCCAGGGATATAGGATTCTCTATCCTCATCTTGCACCCTATATCACACTGACGCATGTATAACAGCATGGTCTGTCATGCACCATTCCTTATTCCTTTTGTACATACCCAAGCATTTTAAAAAGAAAAGTAAATATTTGTAACATATAAACAGATTTTACCTCTATTTCATCAAATCTGATCTGGTACAATTAGATCACTAACAAATTTGAACGAAATAGATCTTGCCGCTTAGCTGGTTAGCTAATGTTTAATCATTGGAAATTCCCATTATCAGCACTTACTAGCTAATTCATCAAGCTCATCTACAAAACGTAACTAATCAGTTAAAATGGTTGTATAAATTTATTAAGCTACCTTCAACTTCAATTCAACATACTTTTTAACTTTGCTAGCAATTTTTTAGTTTGATGTTTCATTTTTAAAATCTGTAGGTCTTTTAGATCCTATACTTTGTACAGAGAATTTTAAAGCTTAAAATGAAAAAGTAAGGACTGATCTCTTACTTAAGTAAGCATACAATATTTTAAAATCAGTAATATTTTGGTAACATACAAATCCTCCAAAATATTCACGGTGATAAAGTACAATTACTCATGTGTTTCCATCTCTGGAAATTAAAGTGGGTGACTTAAGAGGTGTTTTTATATGGAAAAAGATGGGAGTTTCTATTTCAAAACTGTATTAAAACCAGAGACATCAACAAATTCAAATGCATGGTTAGGCTCAAAAGGCATCTAGCTTGAGACAGGATTTGACTTTTTGTATATTGCCCTAACAGCTTACCCAGACTAATCTCCCTGGTACACATCATCATTAGTCGTGTTTACTTTGGAATGAGAGACAGAAAGATGGATGTAAGGGGGTTGCTCTGAAGTTAGGAACTGAGAAATGCATTTGGCCTGAATCCTTGCCTTTGCTTTCAAGCCAAAGAGGAATTTGAGAATCACAGCTTCCTGGTGGACCATTTCAGAAACAACATGATCAGCTTGCTAACAAAAAAAAAAACACGTCTAGAAACTTTAACAATATTTGGACATTTATCAAAGCATTTATTAATGAATTAATGTGAGCTGGGGAATGAATGCATTTTAAAAGAACAAAGTGAGTTGCTTCTCACCTTCTGCAGCCACAGTGTGTTGTTCTCAGTGGCACTCTCCAGGCTTTCAAGCTTTTTCTCAGTCTGGGCAACATCAGGGGGTAAGGGTGAATCTCTCTGCAGGGACTTGCTCACCCGGAAGTTTCCAGGTGATGGGCACTGCTCCACCTCTGGCAGGATGAATGTGTAGCTACAGGGGCCATGCTGCACCTGGTGCTTCCTCTTCTCTGTGCCAGTTGCTACAGCCACCACTACAGCCAGGTAGCCCATACTCAGCAGCCAGCCCATCCCTGGACACAGATGGATGAAAGTAAAAAAAAGAACAGAGCACTGTACTGAAAAACAGGCTACAAAACAAGCTCCCAAGTAAGGCTGTCGTAGGATTATTTCTTTCCCTCCTCCAGGTTTTCCTTTTTTCCTGTGTCTTCTTTCTTTTCTGTCTTCCGTGGCTGTTACGATGCTCCAGGGAAAGATCTTTTTATGACATTGCACACAGAAAAAAAATCTACTGTTGCATCAACAGGACAGTTGTTTCCTATTTCTGATCCAGTCAGTGCTGTAGATGCCTTGACACAGGAAACATGCTGAAAACACTCTCTGTGTTTATTTACTCTCGGAATTGGTTTCAGCCTCCCCTTTTTGTCGAAGCTGTTCTTGTGAGAAATGCCTTTGGAGATGATTTCTGGACTCAAGGGCTTTTTTGTACAGAGTGCCAGAGCTCTTGAAGCAGCAGTCTACCTTAACGTCCCCTCTCTTGACACACAATCATTCAACCTCCCTCCATCACCTAGTCTTTCTGGTTCTCTCTTCTTCGGTGGAAGCCACAAAAATGCACCAGGCACCCACTACAATAGCCCAAGCACAGAACATTCTCTTCTCATTAAACCTCCTCCTCCTGTTACTCTTACTCACTTACTCACTCACTCTTGCTTTTCTCCTCCTTCCCCAGCCCCTTACCATCACTTGCTCGCAACAGTGGGTCTCTATATAAGGGGTTACACAGTTCACAGCTGCACCTCTCAGTCAAAGCTGATAACATATGCATGTTATTCATTTTCATATAATTGACTTTGAAGAGTAAATTCATTATATCCATAGCTGCACTTCCCTTCCCCTGTGATTCAAACTTCATTCATCATGGGACACAGCATAATTAATAAGCCATATGGTTTAACTAAAGTTCAAAGCTTTCATAGTCCAAACAGCTTGGTGGTCAAATGTGACTTTGTTATAACTGAATCATTTCACAATTTTTATCAAATAAATAAACAAACAAACAAAAAGACAAAGTTTTACTGTCACTTTATTTTCTTTTAAACCAATAACTTTAAATTCTCTTTTTTGGTCTGGCTATTCATAATGTTTCATAATGTTTCTGGTTTCTCTTATTTTGGTTGGTGTCACAGTGGATTTGGGGTGTCACAGTCTATCCTAGGGAACAGTAGGCATGAATGGGATGTCAATCCATCACCATGCACACACTTACCGGATCCTTCTACTTACACGGTTTGTGCTGTATAAAGAAACCAGAGAACTTAAACAAAACCACATTGGATGCCAACAAAGCTGATCTCTATATATTATATTTTGTTATAAAAAAAAAAGAAAAGAAAAGTGAAAAAAGAAATGTATAAATTCAAATAAACCTCAAGTAAAACCTGTTTTTGTTGTTTTTGTTTTTTCTTATAATTGATGTAATGAGATGTAACCTCACCCATCCCTACTTCTGTGCCATACTAACTTTATTCTTCATAAATTTTTCATACAAATTGTTTACATTTTTATACATTTTATGCACAGAAAAGACATGTTAGTTCCAGTAACTTTTATTTTAAACCTTTCTGTTTTATCCTTTTTTTATTCTTTAATGTTTTTGAAATCACCGTTGAAATCACCGTTTTCTTTTTTTTTCCTTTTTTTTTATATGAATCTCTTTTTTTCTCAATCTTGAACTCTAACTTCATCATGTAAAACAAATCATGGTCTTTTTCATATGTTTAATTCAGAGTCCCGAAAATGAGACTGTAGTCCAGGTATAAAGAGTACAATCAGCCTCTTTATCTGGTCTAGCAGTTTATGATTTTGGCTTTGTAGAAGCCAACATTCTGTTTTCCTATTTAAGCTTAGACAAAAATTTATCAAGAGTAACTCCTCCTAGTGCTTTCAAGCCACATGAACCAAATTCAGAGATGTTGTAGTCCCTGGTCTGAAGTTTGTTGCTGTTACTTTTCTAAGCGATCCGAGTACCTCTACCTTCGGTACTGGGTCTCAAAATGGCCTTTTTTTCCATAGACTCCCATTATAAACTTTGGAGGTTTATAACTCGGCAAGCTTTCCAACTATCTACACCAACTATCTTCGGCCAGCTCCTTTAGGGTGATACTCCTGTTGTGCTGACTGGCCTTTCGGTTGTGCCACAGCCCCGCCCCCAAAATATGCAAAATCAAAAAACTTTTTACAACATTGACATGTGACATATCAAAACACTCAGAACAATAAGGAGAACTTCCTCACGGGCATTCTGATGATGTCACGTGATGTCATGTGAAAATCAAAAATTAGCACAACATGGGCATATCATATATAAAAACACTCAGCCCAATGCGGGGAATTACCTCACGTGTATTCTGGTGATGTCACGTGACGTCAGGTGAAAATAAAAAATTAGCACAACATGGACATGTGACATATCAAGACACTCAGCCCAATGTGGGGAACTTCCTCAAGAGTATTCGGATGACGTCACATACTCGTCTCCACTTGCCTCCAAATGTTTTGGCACCCTAGCTTTCTGTCCACTTGCCTCTAAACGTAACACTGATCAAATTTTGTCCCGATGAACAAATCTAGTTATTATATAAAGTTGCTACCTTGATACAACCTCGGTGTTTAAGAACAAAAAAATACATTAGAAATGAACTCTCACCCATGTGAATGCATTCTTCCAAATTACTCTTCAGATGTCAGGAGTCAGTATCAGTATAATTCTCTTTGTATCTATCAGTCTAAATTATGCTGCTAGCATAAACACATTTGTTCTCTTGCAGTCCTCCTCTGCATATGAACAGAATTTATTATTGTCTGATGATCCAATCTCATGCCCTTATCTCATATATCTCCACCAGGGCACCAAATAATTCTGTCTTACTGCATCCTTTACCGCAGCAACTCAATTGAAACAGTATGCTAGGGTTGATTAATGAGCTATGATGTGGTTTTGTTTAGTGACATCATCACAATATCAATTAAGCAAGCTTGTTTTTTCCCAACACATGCAAGAGGGAATGTTTTATTAGGAAATGAATAACCCTACTAAAAGCTAAAGTATGAGTAGTTCAAGTACCGATGTGTGTGGTTTGTTTGCTCAATAGTTTAAAGTGATTTCACAAGATATCAGAAGGAATATCATCGGATTGATGGGAAACAGTGTATCGACCATTTTGAGTAAGCTTTCATGTCAGAACCTGAAAAAGTACAACATGATGGAAAAAAAAAACAGACCTAATAGGTACCCGTTGCCATTTATAATGGTATATGAGAGTCTTCATTTTTGTAGTTTTTACACTCTCTTACTCTACAATACTATATGCTTCATAATTATCACAGATGCTACATGTGCAGAAGGTGGTTTAAGGTCTTGAGCTGTTCCCGTTCATATGCTTTAGTGTGTCAAAGATGTACAGTAGGTTGATATCTTTATCCAAAAAAGGGGTATCACAGCCAAAATATTTGTTAACTTGAGCTAAACCACAGCTGAGCAAAATAGCACTTTGAGCTCCGGAGAATGAAATGTCAAATCGCCCACTCCTATTTCCTTTCAACAACATAGCATAGCAGTGAGAGCATTCGCAGTCCAGTTTACATTTATCATAAAGCCTGTCTCCAGCACTACATATCCAGTCATTATTCCTAAGAGTCATCAGTGTCTCACATATAACAATCTTTGAAGGGGTGAATGGGAAAGTTAACTGGAAAACTGGATCTATTCATAAAGTAACACACAGGCTCATTTAATCCTACTTCCTGATGAGTCCTTATGAATATTGATATTTAGTTTAGCTCACATTAAAAGGGATTTGACAGTTGGTCCTTTCTGTATGTGACATGAACCAGCATGCTGTATGTGACATGAAAGTACAATGCTTAGCCTTGTCAAATTCATTCAGTGATGCAGGAGAGCAAGGTCACCTTTGCTGTTACAACCAGGAATAAACTAAGTGAGCAATTATAGTTAAAGAAAAGGTAGTCAGATTATTCCAGATATCATCCCTTGTCTATTCAATGCCAGCTAGCTTGCTGAGCCATCTTTTCATTACAGACATAATATAATTTACTGTCGTTTTGTTTTTAGTCCAAAAATTTTAGTAGCATTTAATTTTCCGCATATGAATCAGACTTCATCAGCTTATATTTCTGAAAGTATTTTTTACACTTCTATCAGTTCTGCTTTTATAGGAGTATATAAATGTAAATGAACTGCACAGTAATGCATTGTAAGAAACACACCAGACATTATAAGAAGAGAAATACATAACAAGTACCACATCACACCTGACACATTATAATAAAACCATAAACTATCGCCAAGTTTATATATAGTTTTTATATAAGCCTTCATAGTGTAAGGGCCCTAAAGAATAAGATGACAGTTATAATGCTGATTTTTTTTTTTTTTTACACTGAATCAATTAAAATGTCAGTATGGATCATTAAAATTTAGGTGATGTTTGACCTCCAAGCATCTAAAGTGGGTTGCTTTGCTCTAGTCTATTGCAGTGCCCCTTACGATACCTTGAATAGATTCAAGATCGTAATTCTTTCTGGGTGTTTAGAGCAGCCAGCCACTGTAAATAGATGGATTAACAGCCGCTATAAAAATGTGACATTAAGAAAAGGAGCTCCAGATTTTCCAAACACTCAACAGGTCGGTCTCTCTCTCTCTCTCTCTCTCTCTCTCTCTCTCTCTCTCTCTCTCTCTCTCTCTCTCTCTCTCTCTTTGTATTTGTGTTCTTCTACCTTTACTTTATAGCCGGTAACTGTTTGAATTTACAAGTAACCACATTTGCTCCATTTTAAACCCCTAATGAGCTTCATTGTCAATGCAGGTTGCTTGTATTAACGTTTGTTATGGCAATTTTAGTGTTAAAGTTTGCAGCTCCTTTTCTTCAGAATTAAAAATTGAGCTCTTCAATCATGTTCCTGGATTGCAAAATGTCACAAATTTCTCTGAAACCTTCTGAGAATAATTATCACATAGCCAATGGCAATATAAGCCGCTAAACGTAAGCGCAGTAAAGTCGCTTCATTTACAAGTATGTGTTTAATGTGTCCTGTTATATGTACTTCCTCCATATGCTGGAAGAACTGCAGTGGTCATGAACATGTGTGTCATGGTATCAGGCTTAATGAGCTTTAACATTTTGCCAGTGTTTTGTGTTTAGGGCACATGCAGCCAGATTGGTGTAATTAATATACAGCATTTTATAGTTGAAAAACTTATTGGAGCCAGCTGCATTTCTTCCTTTGCTGTTTAGTAAAGTTGAAATTGTCAGGAAATGAGTAGCTCCAGTCTATGTATTAGCCAGACATGCCACCCTGCAGTGCCATATGCTACCAACACAACAGCATATGTTGTAGGTCAAAAGATCTTCCTTTTTTTGACAGATGACAGAATCCGGAAATTAATTCAACTATTTGTTCTCAACATTATGCATGTACAGTACTATTGATTTGAAACCACACAGACAATAATGTATGAGGGGGATTACTAAATATTCGTGCTATGCATTTAAAAGTTAAACTGTGCAAATTCTAGTAAAAAGTCCTGAATATTTTAGCTCAGATTGTGTACTTTCTCATGCCATTCATACTCGGTACAGGAAAGCAAATAAGCTTTCTTATGTACTGGCACATAAGTGTGTTTTATGAACTGTGTATATTGTTCTGTAAGGAATATGCAATTTTCTCCCCAATTTGGGCCCATTTCAGTTCCCACCCATCAGCCAGATTTCCCATAATTACTCAAGAGCTACCAAATGGAAAGACTGAAGGTTAACATGTGCTTCCTCCTAGACATGTTAAGCCAGCCAATTGCATTTGGCTGCACACTCAGAGGAAAGCACATTTTGCCCTCTTCTGCATCTATTCTGATTTAGCTCAATGTAAAACACATAGTGGACATCGAAAGCCGATAAATCAGAGGCAGCGCTTTGTTAAAAATAAAGAAAAAGGAAAAAACTAATTGTTTCTTGACAATTTTAAACTCTGTTCTACTCTATTTCAGCTATGAAATCTGATAAATCTCTAAATTCAGAGATATTACTGCTTAAAGCTACAGCACAGAAATATGAGCTATATGTTAGGATTTTGATATTTTGCTGTTTTGCTGTGTTGTCCATATAAGTGCTGCTATAATACTAATGTGTTCATTTCAGTACTTCTGCACATGCAATATAGAACATACAGTATTTACACTGGTTGGTGCTGTGTTTGTGTATTGTCTTTTGTGTATTGTCTTTTGTGTATTGTCTTTTGTGTATTGTCTTTTGTGAATTGTATTTTGTGTATTGTCTTTTGTGTATTGTCTTTTGTGTATTGTCTTGTATTGATTGTTTGCACTTTTATTGTCTTTTGTCCTGCACTGTTTGCACCAGGTTGCACAGATGCACTTTATGTGGCTAGGACTACTTACTAACTCCTTAGCTCTGTCTTTGTTCATGGCCCTGGAGAAACATGGCCTCATTTCTCTGTGTACTGCAACAGCTACAGTATATATGGTTGAAATGACAATATAAGCTTCCTGACTTAACCCTGAAAAAAATATTAAAAACTATATAAGCAAATCTTAGAATTATATATACAGTATATATACATACACACACACACACACACACAAATGTAATGAGAAGCAAATGTCGGTCTCATTGGTGTTGCACAACATCCAAATGTATGTAATCTGATTCATCAATAAATCAAACATTTATAAGCATTGGCAAATTGCTTTGGTATAAAAGAATAAAACACTTCAGGACATGCTGTTATTGTAAAACTTTGGGGCAGGCTGTTACTATGTTGCACCCTACAGTGTGGTTTATTTTTTTCTCTGTGTGGCGCACTAAAGCATGTTTTTAAAATCATACAGCTGGAGTTGGACTGTAAATGTATTATTATTATTGGATACTGGGGGTGCCCTTGTTCTCTGTAAACCACCGCTCCCCAAAATGTCTCTGCTTATGCCTACTTTAAATAATTACTATAAATTGAAGCTGTGGTGGCTTAAAGGCATTGAATGTCCATCTGAGTGCTTCTGCCCTTTTTCATGAGGGAATTATATGCCTTATTAGGGAAGGAGCATGTGTGTGTGTGTGTGTGTGTGTGTGTGTGTGTGTGTGTGTGTGTGTGTGTGTGTGTGTGTGTGTGTGTGTGTGTGTGTGTGTGTGTGTGTGTGTGTCTGTGTGCGTGTCTGTGTGCGTGTGTGCGTGCGTGCGTGTGTGTGTGTGTGTGTGTGTGTGTGTGTGTGTGTGTGTGTGTGTGTGTTCTCTTGTGGCCTTCTGCTGAATGTCATCACTGGACATAAAACATTTTCACTATGTGATAATATCAATATGTTCAGTTAAAAGTTAAACCATTGCTCTTGAATATCCAAGCAAGCCTGTCGTGAATGTTAAGATGCCTGGTGTATCATTGGTTTTGACATGTTATCATGCTTGGGACAACAGCAGACATGAATCAGGTACACCAAGGAGAAGAAAAGAATGAGTTCAGACAGATGATCAGAAGCAATTCCAATAATCACTCTGGATATAGTCCTCTGTAAAATGGCATAACTGCATGTTTATATATTGTATGTGAATTATAGAAAACAGAAATTCTTTTTTTTCTTTTCTGTCCTCTGTAAGTGCAGTCAATCTGCTTAAACACTACATCTAAAACCTTGCTAGTTAATTATGCCTGTCTCACAAGTTGAACAAGTTGTATACGATGGCCCCAAGACAAAAGAGCTCTTGAGATGTCTTGAGACACGTAGCTGGATGAATCTCTATCTGAATGTGCTGATAAGCCACCTCAGCTCAGCATAGAGAGAATGAAAATGATTATTTATCATAGCTTTCAGACTCACTTTCTTCCTCATCTCAGTCACTGCCTACTACTAGATTTTTCTGTAAACTGTATGCCCTACTGTAGTTGAGGTCCAAGTTGAGTTAGTTTGTGCCATTTATTATTCAATACACTGGTTTAAACTTTCTGCCTATATTAGTCTATAAGCAAAGAATTATACATTCTTTTTTTACTTTGGAGATGGGATTTGAAGCACCACATGTCATGAGACAAAAACATAAGACAGAAACGCATACAGCATACCTGAAACAGCATACAGCAGATACAGTATAATAGAAGCGTGTATTCATTTTTCAAAGCCTTGGAGGATATTATTCTGTACATATATAAACATCACACAAAATGTGGACAAATGAAGAAATTGAGAAGATGTTGAAATTTCTGCTGAAGTCCGCAAAGTGCAGGAGGGGTTTATTAATCTGTCAGATGAATGTTTAATGATAACAGATGGATACATCAGTCCTGTATCTGAACTGTGTGTTATTTGAGGATAATTCCTTGAAGCACTTTCCAAGAAAATATGAAATGTGAAAATACTTTATGTCCTTGAACACCAGCAAGGTTTTACATGTGCAAATTCAGAACAATTCAGCATTCATTCCATTTCTTTTGACTATAGCGATACAAAATCTGTGATAAGGCTGAAAAAAAATCTAACCTATGTTCTGAACCTAAATCTTGTTTCCACTTGCCTTGAATTTATATAAAATGTAATTATGGAATTTTAGGAAATATAGTATGATTCAAATTATACAGCAACAGTTTGATTTAATCTCTGTGAAATTCAGCAAGAATGTATAGGTCATCTTTCAGATCCTAGATCTTGACACTTTGTAAGCTGGGCGTGAAAATATTTGGCCATCACTCAAACATGCTCCTCTACGGATTTTATGAACAATCCTCAGCCACATATTTCATTACATCTAGCCTAACATTCTTCATTCTTTCTAGCTACCCAGCCCTGTGAAACATGAAGTCATGACTCAGTGCTGTTTCCTTTTTTTTTTTTTTTTGCTTGTTAGTTTGTTTTTAATGAATTGCTGACTTTCTTCAACAAACTCATGTATGACTGATCACCACTGATTATTCTAAAAACTATAACTCACAAGGATCTTTAAAATGTAATTCTGTCAGCAGATGGCTATATTCTGTTAATCATGTTAAATCATACATGTGCAATTTAAGAAGCTGTTCTCTGCAGCAATTTTATATTGCTGAGCTGGAGGTATTTTTTATTAAGTAATAACTACTGCTCCTGTTGAAGTCTGGATTAATTCCAGCAATACCTGAAATTTATGTCGATTCTTCTCCAACATACCTATTATAAGTTTTAGATTTTCATCATTAGAAGATGAGTATACTGTAAGTACAAGTTATAATCTGATCACTTTCATAGTTTTTCTTATATATTTTTTGTGGGCCTGGCTACTTAAACTATTAGACCATTAGGATTTTCTTAAGCTGTTTGAATAATACACTACTGAAGAAAGTAACAGGGGGCACGGTGGCTTAGTGGTTAGTAAGTTCGCCTTCCACCTTCAGGGTTGGGGGTTCGATTCCCGCCTCCGCCTTGTGTGTGCGGAGTTTGCATGTTCTCCGCATGCCTCGGGGGTTTCCTCCAGGTACTCCGGTTTCCTCCCCCAGTCCAGAGACATGCATGGTAGGTCGATTGGCATCTCTGGAAAATTGCCCGTAGTGTGTGAGTGAATAAGAGTGTGTGTTTGCCCTGCGATGGGTTGGCACTTCGTCCAGGGTGTATCCTGCCTTGATGCCCAATGAGGCCTGAGATAGGCACAGGCTCCCCGTGACCCTAGCAGTTCGGAAAAGCGGTAGAAAATGAATGAATGAATGAAGAAAACAAGAATATGAATATATGAAAATATGAAAAAAATAAAAAATGAATAAATAAAAAAACAGGTTTCATTGTAATGACTTATAATGACTTACTGTTTGTATTTACATTTTTTACATTTTCATTTACGCCCTTATCCAGAACAATTTATATTTATCTCATTTATATCATATTACAACAGAGGATTGAGGGCCTTGTTTAGGGGCCTGAGAGTGGCAACTTAGTGGCCACGGGATTCGAAGTTACGGGATTCGAAGTTCATTCCCTCCTATTTGTATGAAATGAATGTAAAGTATTATATGAATTATAAATTGTTTTTAAGAACAGAATGGATACTTTTTTACTTCTTTAATAATTACAACACCAAATTTCTTGGCTTCATAACAAACATAACATAACAAACTCATCCTTGTTTACCAATTATTTGTCTAGACTTTGCCCTGTTATTTGGGCATTAGGTTCCTGTTCAGTTATTACTAAGTATTATTACACAGTGCTGTTGAATTCTCAAATATGATTTGATAAACCTGTTTTTTGACTACAGTAAAAAGTCTTCATGCTGTGCTGCAAACCATGTCTAATAATATGGTTATTCCTGATTGTATCTGTCTGACAGGGAACCAGCTTGCATCCCGAGATAAGCTGGAGATTATTAGAATGGAAAATGTTAATGTTAACTTGTTTCTTTCAAAAATATTGTCTGTAAGATATGGTTATAGATAGAAGAATTTCATGTGTTCTAATGTTTATACATGCCCAGCCTGGACACCATGTAAAATACAGCACTGGGGAGAAACAACGATGATAATGAGCAGCTAGATTAGGATAGGAAATGCTGAATCGGCACAGCATAAGCACTGAAACTTAAATCTGTTTCAGTGGTATTGCAAAATGCTTCATTGTAAAACATATATACCAGACCCAGGTGTATTAGACTGGGAATAAAACTTTATATTTAATCTGATCCAAGTGCTACAGAAATGTTAGCTGAAACACAATACTCTATAAATGTTAGCTAATACCCTATAGAGTTTAAATAGAGTTAAATCCAGGGGACTGAAATAACCACTTGTGTTGATTAGATTTCAACTAATTGTCTAGCTTAAATTTCTACTAACAGCTTCCTTATATACTTGGTGGAATTCATAATGACAATAAATTTCACTGGACTCCCTAACCTCAAAACAGCCACAAAGCGTCAATAAATCATCTCTATATTTTAGTGGGATTGATTGCAGTCCATTGGCTGCAGTCCCAGTTTTTTTTGGGGTTTTTTTTAAATTTATTATTTATTAAAAGCTTTGACGTTGTGCATAGCCAGTTTTCATTTTAAGCACAACTGACTTTAATATGATTCTAAATGAAGTTCTCATTTAAGTTGAGTTTGAGTTTCGTGTCAAATATTTGTTTTCTGTTATTGTAGTTTAGGTTGGGAACTCTGTCTCTTGTTAGTGAGTCAAGTGATTTGACTCATCTCACGACAAATAAACGACACATACACTATGAACAGAATAAAGCGATTGTTGTGGACAAGATTATTATTATCAATTATTATTATTATTATTATTATTATTAAATTACACTACAAAGTTATGTTGTTGAAAACATCTACAAAAAAAACTGTATGTGAGTCGACTCATGTATGTGTGCGTCGACTCTAAACTAATAGCTTGTCAGTGCTTTGGCGAACACAGCCATCTTGTGGGGGTTTTGAAAATATATATCGCTATTTAGTCAAAAACTCTCAGGATGTGCGTTGTTGGTTACATTTAAATGTTCGGTAAAATGTTATAAAAACAGGCCAAAAAGCGCTTTTAGCATATAAACATATCCTGTGTGCAGAAGAGAGAACACTACAAATCCCAGGAAGCAAAGCGAAACACGACCTCTGACATGCGGAAGTGAATCGGGAAGTAGGCTTGAAAGCGATACAGGAATACGATCACTGTATTTCAGAAACAAATTAATAAAATATAACTTGTAACCTACAAAGCTGTCATACGATACACCATGTCCAGGCAATCCAACAGAACTACAGACAACAAGAAGATGGTAAGTTTGTGCATTGAGTGTCTGCAGATTAGCTTCGTTAGCTAATGAAAGCTAAACATCTCCGAATGTGGTGATAATGTCTTATATTTACTCTGTTTTATTTTACCGATAGATCAGCGTTGGAAACTGAACCGATCTGTCGCTATTTATTACAGTTATAGCTGGTTTTAGTATATACAGGAAATGGTTATACAAAATGTCTGCTCTTTTGTATTTATTCTTGTATTACGGTAAAACTGTGGCTTATTAATATTAGATAGATAGATATATATTTAGATAGATAGATAGATAGACAGACAGAAAGACATAGACAGACATATAGATAGAGGGATAGATAGATAGATAGATAGATAGATAGATAGATAGATAGATAGATAGATAGATAGATAGAGAGACAGACAGACACACAGACAGACAGAGGGACAGATGGGTAGATAGTCAGACCAGTAGACAGACAGACAGACAGACAGACAGACAGACAGCTGTATTCAGATGACAAGTTACTCGAGTTTGTCATCTTTCTCCCTCCATGTCAGTGAAACTAGATTTTGGGATACATTTAACACGGATGTTGCAGAGACATGGAAGTGTTGGTGCTGCTGCTACATGTGTATCAGGTGCAGAAGTCCAGCTTCATTGAGCTACAGGTCACCAACCCAAACATATCCAGCCAATTACAGCACTGTAGTATCAACCCTGTGCTGAGAATGATCCACAAACCAGATAGCGTGTGGTCATTGGGGGTCGTCAAGTGATCCCTTTCCTCTGTTTTATGATTGGTTACAATACAAACAGTAGCTTGGCTATTTTATGAACGAGAGATTGTACTTAATAAACTGGCCATTGAGCGAGTACAGTCGTCCTTCGGTATAACTTGTTATAGACCACTAGATGGCGCCCAAAACTAAGAAGCAGAGAACATTGTAGCGATGGTGGCTCATGAATTAGACGTTATTGTTTATATAATGTGACTAACTGATAAACTAAACCAGTCGTGTGTATTGGGCTTTTTTGTTGTTTTTTATAGGACATTTCATCCAAATTTTCAACATAAACAGAACAAAGATATGACTTCTAATTTAAGAAGAAGAAGAAGAAGAAATAAATATAAATATTTTATTCATTTATTCATTCGTTTAGTCATTCGTCTTTGATAACTCCTTAATCCTGAGGTTAGTATTGCAGGTAATCTGGAGTCTGCTAGGAAAAAGGTGGGTGTATACCCTGAAAGAGAAACCAATCCATCACTCACATATACACTCACTGCACAGGCACACACACACACACACACTCACACACACACAATCACACACACACAAGCTGTTTTTAAAGGATTCTTGATAACCGAGACTTGCCAAAACTGCTACCAGGGCTCTGTATCAATACGTTTCCTCTGAAACAGACACGTATCATTTTGTGAAAGCCCGGTGTCAAATCACATTCAAAAGGATTCTATAGGAAAAAATTAATTATGATTCTTTCTGTGTTATCACCACTGATAATCTGATTGTCAAGTACTTATTTTGAGATTAATAATCCCTGTGTGAGCAGCATTAACATTCCTTAGCTGTAGTTCATTATACCACAGCAATTGGCTGACATTTGAAGTTTCTTTATTTATTAAAGCTCAACCCATTGTACTTATTTCATCTATAGTTACGTTTTAACGTTGTGGAACGTCCACGAGAGGATGTGGTTTTATGTTATAGCAGGAAGAGAGTGTCTCTTTTTATTTTTGTCTTGAAATTAATAAGAAAATAACAACCAAAAAACACAAAGGCTTTCTCAAAATGGAAATAGAATGACACTTATAAAGCACTGACATCAAGAATCCTTCCATAAATAATAGAGAAAGCTGACGTAACGTGTGCATAAATAAAAACCTTTCTGTCAGGTCTCCATTTATAGCTACTGTTAGTGAAAAATTAATAAACCCTTTTCTACCTGTTCACATTCAAGATTTAACGGTGCATGGTATATATTGATTTAAAGCAAAGAATGAAGGTACTGTAGCTTAAGGTGAGGTTCATTATTAGTGATGGAAAGCTTGTGAGAATAAATATTAGGGCTGTTATTAAAAGCTAGTGTTGAAACCTTGAGGTAAGGTAAGAGGTAAGAAACAGTGCTATTTTGTTGGATCTTGAAAGCAAGAAAATTTCACGGGCTTCACAACTGGCAGAATTCAGTCCAAATGCCTATTTCAACAGATCAAACAGATCGACCTTAACAACAGGGAATGTGTGTAAAAATGGCAGTATATTACTGACTCTGGGTTTTTTAAAACACACGCCATTGCGATTTCTCTAGCAGATCCTGTGTTGTAGCTCATTGCAGGTATTCACATTCATTTATGTAAATTGTTTACAGGTAAAGCAGCTCATCAAGGAAACAGATGAGTCTTCAGAGACAGACTTACAGATTTAGCTTCTCTTCTCTGATTAGCTTAGTGATGCAGGGAAAAAAGTTGATGATAAAAGCAGAATGTTTGAAAGAGGATTGGACATGGAGGTATGCGTTTATTCTCAAAACAGATGTCTGTTCGGAGTCTGTGGCGTTTGTCAAAAGTGTTAAGTTGAAGCGCTACTGTGAAACAACGCATAACCGAATCAGTTTGATGAGTCTTATTTATAGCAAGGAGCTAAACCATGGTTAATCATTCAGCGCTGACTGCTGTCACCATTCACTCATGTTAGCTGCTTATTCAATCTTTGCCGAATACCACTGTTACATTTGAATAAAAGTAGTACTCATTGATTGCCTTTCTGTTTTTTTCCCCTGTTAAACAGAATTCCGAATTGTTTACTCTCACATATGGAGCCCTGGTCACACAGCTCTGTAAGGATTATGAGAATGATGAGGAAGTGAACAAGCAGCTTGATAAAATGTAAGTTTTGTATCTAGTGTTTTTTTCTTCTCTGTTTGTACTTTCACATCTGGTTTCACCTCCAGTAAAATTTACATCCAGTTAGACATTTCACTTCTCGTCATTGTTTGAGTTTGTTATTGTAAGTTTCTGAGAATGTAGTGATGTGAATGTTGATGTCATTTTTCCATAAGCAAATCAAACTAGAGTCAGTGGGTTTGTTTTAAGATATAATATTGTCTATGTCGATAGAACATTGACAATGTTCTCTCTCTCTCTCTCTCTCTCTCTCTCTCTCTCTCTCTCTCTCTCTCTCTCTCTCTCCCTGTGGTTCGGTGGGGTGATGTGGTGTGTCAGTCTACTTTAGTAGGCGGTTAACAGGAAAAGTGTGAACTGTACATCTATAGTCCTTGAGAAACCACCACCTACCCCACTGCATGATGTAAAATGAATAGACCAACTGTGTGGCTAAGGTCCTGTCCATTCAAATATATGCCTTAATCCTGCAGTACACTGACAAATTCCACTACCTCTTTGAAAAGAATAACATCTAGTAAGACGTTAAAAATGATTTATCGCTGTTGGTTATTTCTGTAATTTTCTTTTTTGAGATCATGGATTCTGTGAGAAGGGTTTTGTTGTAAGGGGGAAAACATAAGTAATGAAGTTGCTCATCTTGCCAGTCATCAGAGGTGGAGTTCGTGATGAATGCGTTAAGGAATCTTATTATTCATTGTTGAAACAGTTACTTACCTAATATTTGAAGTAACAGAAGCTACAAAATAATACGAATATTTTCAAATAGCGTTCGAATAAAGTTCAAAATCCTAAAGTGCTTTTACAAGCAAAAGAAGTATATTTTGTATATAAATAATGTATATAATGAAACATTAAAGTGATGTAATAGTCTGCCTTTAGCTTCACTACCTGACATCACTATACATTTAAGTCACAGAGCGGTATGACGTGGTAGCCTAGTGGTTAAGGTGTTGGATTACTGATCGAAAGGTAGTGAGTTCGGATCCCAGGTCCGACACTGTTGGGCCACTAAGCAAGACCCTTAACCCTCAATTGCTTAGTTGTATAAATTGAAAAAAAAAATTTAATTAACTCTGTATAAGGGAGTCTACGTAATGCTGTATATGTAAAATAATCAGTTTCCTGTGCTAATTAAACAGCAGTGTAATTTACATTTACTCTTTTCTATTCACATTTACTATTCACCGTTTCTGAAACTCTGAACCCTGTCCCATGTATCTGTTGTTGTCACATTGTCATGTTCATCACTTTATTTGTTTAGATTTGTTTTTTTATTTATTTCATCTAGTCCTCCAGCATCCATGATCCTAAGGGTAATGTCTCTATCTATATGATCAATGGCTGAAGCACCGTTGAGCTTGCAACAGTTAATTGACTTATATACACTTGTATACAACTTCAGTTCCAGTCTTTCATACAGCTGTCATAAATAAAGTAAAAGCAGTAAAGCCATTGTTTCAGAATGTATCTTGATCTTATATGGAGTGTGCTATATTATGAGCTTTTACTGTATATAAAAGGTGTATGCATATAACTGCATATAAAAGGTGTATGAAAAATGAGGTTTTAACAACAATAATAAGAATAACCCCTTGTTTCTTTTTCCTTTAAGGGGATATAATATTGGAGTACGTCTTATCGAGGACTTCCTGGCTCGCTCCAGCGTCGGCAGGTGTCACGATTTCCGAGAAACAGCCGACGTGATCGCGAAGGTATCAGAATGTCATCGAGTTAGAGCTCGACTGCATTGCTTTTCCAAAATACATTGTTAGAGGGGAAAGAAAGTTGGTGCCCACTAACCATGGAAATGTGTATGAAAGCAAGTGAGCACAGTCTCCAGTGGTTTGCCGTCTAAATGTTTATCCCTTCGGTTTATTGATTAGCATTTCCTGAATCATACATCCTTGCTAGTTCTACCATAAATTCCACCGCCAGTCGCAATGTTGGACACGCTCACCATACCTCAGTTGCGCTGTCTTATTTGTCTTTACATCTGATGATGACCAGATGTACCAAATGAAACATTTCACTACAAAAAAACGTGTTGGTTCTCACTGAAACAATGGCTGTGTTTTTGCTCACTCCTCCCCATCCTGTTCTGCTTTTGCTTTCCACTGTGAGCCACGTTGTCGGATGTTAATCTGCTGTTTGCTCAGAACAATTCTGGGCTCCTGATCAGAATACTGAACCTTTGAATCCTTTTCACATTATATTGCTCCCTTGAGGAAGGTTCAAAAAGCCATTCAGAGTTCAAGATTCCAAACTCACAATTAAAACTTTGGTGACAGTGGGTTAGTCGTTTAATCTTATTCAAATGAAAAGACTGGGTTACATCATTGGTTAAGGATATTTCTGCTTCTTATGGACAGGTAGCCTTTAAAATGTATCTTGGCATCACGCCCAGTGTGACGAACTGGAGCCCTGCTGGAGACGAATTCTCCCTCATCCTGGAGAGCAATCCGCTGGTGGACTTCGTGGAGCTTCCGGACAACCATAACACGCTAATTTACTCCAACCTTCTGTGCGGTGTGCTAAGAGGAGCTTTGGAGATGGTAAAGTGTTTCAATGTGTACCGTTTCACAGGGCATCTATAATGAATTTCATTTGATTCATAAAAATATAATAACATTATTAATTGCTGAGACACTGAGGAAAATGTGGATCCTATTTGAAAACACTGATTCTTATTAGCCATGGGCTAATAAAATCTGCATAATCTTTTTGTAAAGTTCTTCTATGATAAAATAGCTGCTCTGTCAACTCACAGAAAAATTCTCTCAGTAATGAACACAGCCGATTTAGCTCTCGCTTTCATGACATTAATTAATGAAGCAGCATGTTCCAGCTCAGCTTTGGTTCAACAACAGGTTACAAAACATTGATTACAAAAGAAGGCATGTGTCGTTTATCCACTTATTAAGAATGCTAGCTAATATATCACTCGGTATTAACATTACCTCACAGATTATTATGGATAAACTGCAGTATAAACTCTTCTCCTGTACTTTGGGAGTAATGTAAATAAAAAGTAAACCATTTCAGGACATAGTGTTGAGGCAAAATTCATCAGGAGGGTGAACAATACTAAGCTGAGTCTTTATCATTCTGAAAATTTTATATTTTTAGAAACAATTATGAAATATTTTTACCTCTGCATCCCAAAGAAATGTTATTGGGAAATGTTGTGTCATTTCACCATTTTACTGAATAAGGGTGTTAGTTGGGGACAAATTAAGACAGTCACAGACAAAAAGACTGAGGGGAAAAATGTTGCCCTTCAAGTCATTCTCCAGATTTTTTGGGTCTGTTTTCACAGGTACAAATGGCAGTGGATGTTCGTTTTGTTCAAGACACTTTAAGAGGAGACAACGTGACAGAAATCCGCATGAAGTTCATCAAGAGGATTGAGGAAAATCTGCCTGCTGGTGATGAATGAAACTGCTGTGATATTCTGGCTGGAGAAGCAGAAAAGCACTGGCTTATTGGATCTGAAAAACTTTGTTCATTCAGTTTGGTCAGAGCCAAACACCTACAGTTTAGCCAAAAAAGAGCTGATCCTTTGTCTGCCATTTAAGTAGTAATCATTCACTTTTCCTCCTTTTTTTCTTTCTTTTTTTTTTTTTTTTTTTGCTCTTAATGGACCATCACATTTCCAAGGAATATTTGGTCTGTGATTTAATTTAAAAAAAAGAATCACTTTAACACTATTTTTTGACAATATGTTAGTTTTTACTTCAGTACTGCTTTTCAGTTTCACCCCACGTAGTGTTTATCTCCTTTATTTCAGAAATAAATGTCCTTTGTTCCTTCATTGATATGCTGATTGGAAGAGGCACAAGGAAGGATGTACACTCTTGTTTTAAGTAGGCACAGATGTACAGTGCATTCCCTTTAACAAGTGATATCTTTATCTCCTCTATTGGCCCCGTATTGGAAAAGGTTTCAGATTTTTGGAATTTGCATCTGATAGTTTGCTATTGAAATATACTTAAAGCAACAGAAATGAAACCAAATAAAGGGTCATATGTTTCTGCTACTTTCTTTTTTTTTTATTATTTTTCTTTTTAAATCTGCATTTTGTTATGTAAAGTATGTGTGTTGAGTTTGAAGTAATTTATGTATAAATAACAAACAGGAGAATAAATAAATTACTAAGTCAATGTGAGTCTTGTCCTGGCCCTGTCCTTCTTCTTAGCGCATTACTTGTGCCATTTATTAAGCCTGTGTTATGCTTGTGTATGAACTTATGTAGAATTGAATCATTTTGATGTATTACATAGCCAGGAACTCTTATACGTCTTATCAACTAGCCAAGAACAAGTTTTATCATTCATCTAAAAGCAACATGTAGAGAATGAGGCCCATGTGTGCTGAGAACAGAGCAGCAGTGTAGCACTTTCCACTTGCGTGTTTTGTGGAAAGTGCAGCGTTGTCTGTGTGTTGTGGGAGTGGTTCAATAGCCATGTGGAGAATGGAAGCTGTGTGTAGAGGAACTGTTGAGTCTGTTTCCTGTCTCTCTACTCACATGTAATGAAGTGTTGCGCACCTGTGCCTCCTCTGAGCTTATCAAGCAAAGGGCTTTACACATTGGGGTCTGTTAGACCTGCAATGCAGCTGAAGTTCAACAACAATGAGCTAATTTGTCTCATGTGTTTACTCAAGCAACATGGAAGCAATCAACAGCTGCAAGTTGAACAGTGTGTGTGCAGTTTAGGTGTGTTTTAATTGGGTAAGTTGGGAGGTGTTGAGACTGTTGTATGGTGTAGGGCAGAGTGGGTAGGTCATTCAGTGAAAGGAAGCTTATTTCTCTAGAAAGATTTTGCAGGTCTTGCTAATGGGTTTGTCACTCAGGAGTAAGCAGCTCCTTGTTTTCCTGGCTTTCTCACCTCACCTTGTCAGTCAGGGAAGAAGCATCAAGCCATCAATTGTGCTGTATTTCTTTTCCTCAAATGGCTATTTGGCCTTATTTTGCCTTTTTTTAATCTCAAAACTAGGACAAAATCGTGAAATTGCAATAAGCGGGATCTGCTAAAGTAAAGGTTCTAAAGTTTTCCCTGATATTTCCTGGAACCAGTTCTTCAGCTCATTATCCGTTCATCATGTATGAATTAGAGCGAAGTTGATACTTTTGGTTTGATTCAATTTCACAACAAAGCAAAAAGCAAAAACCACTTTATAAGGGCTAACCACTTTATTACACATTACATACAATGTTTGGTTCATTTCTTGCAGTTGGATGGATTTAGGGTCGAGTCACGCACGAGTTTGGAACCAGACCCGGATGTTGTTACAGTATATAAAACCCCATGTGAGTGTTCTGCTCTCACCTGTGTAAGTAAAGGTCAATCAGGAAACAGCATGGATTAAATGCTGTATATGTAAAAACACTTTCAATTCCAATAAGTCTACGAATTTGGAGTTAAAAACTCTGCATATTCGGATGCACCAGCTACCTTAAATGGAACAGCACCCTTACTGACTCATGCAATAATCCCATCAGCCAATCATGTGCTCAATAGCTTCAGTTAATGCTCACATCAAAGCATTTAACTTTGACCATGGCATGGATTTGGTGCCAGATGGCCTGGTTCAAGTATTTCTGAAACTGCTGATATCCTGGAATATTTATGCACTAGAGTCTCTGGTGTTTATATAGTACAGTATGAATCGAAAAGCAGGAAAACATCTGGTGAGTGGCAATTTTGCATGTAGAGGCAATTTTGCATGCAATTTTGCAAAATGCCTTACTGAGGACCGATTTCAGATAAAGACCTACTTTGCACTGACGAAAGATTGTACGTTAAATAACCACATTTTACAGCAGTTGTTAACAGAAAAGCATTTCAAAGCTCTCAACATATTAAACATTATGCGGATGGGATACAACAGCAGGAGAGCAAATCAGGTTTTTTCAAAGAACAGGAATCTACAAATGTGGGCACAGACTCAGCAAACACTTCCTGTTTTTCTGTGTAAAAACTCTTCCTTTTCATTTCTGTGACTTTTTGTTCTGCTCTAACCAAAAAAACAATACTATGAACTAATGCTTCTTAATTAACCTGTAATTCATTCATTCATCTTCTGTAACCTCTAGTCAGGGTCATGGAGGTTCTGGAGGTCTCAGAAACACTGGGCATAAGGTGGAAATACAGTCAATAAGACACAATTACACACATTGACACACTCATTCGCACCTGGGGGGAGGAAAGTGAAGAACCTAAAGGAAACTCCTGCAGACACAGGGGGAGATCATGTGAAACACCACACAGTCAGTAACTGGATCTCAGGACTGAACCAGTGCCCCTGAAACTGTTAGGTGGCAATGCTACAGGCTGTCTAACACAAATATATGGAGTCTGTGTGATAGTTGCTTGTCTATTGGTCTATCTTGGTTCAGTTTGCTTTGTAGACTCTTTATTGACATACATGTTGGAAAAATGTAGGAATTCTTCTTGGTTCTTCCTCTTCCTCTTTTACAGATTAACAGAGCCCACATATTCAGCATGACGGTTTCATTTATGACACTAAATCTGACTTCTTTCTTTAAACTCTGAAATCTTAAATGTCATTCTTCTCTGTATTTTTATTGAGACGGTTCTTGCAAAACAAGTAGCAAATGTAACAGACCTGAAACAATGCGCACCAAACCAGCTTAAGCTTCCAAAACACTACCATGTGAATTTAATAGAAAACAAATGGAGAATGGCATGCTGAAACAATAAAGTTGTGTGGATGGGCTGATGCTAGCCCACAGTTACTGAATCCCCCTCATCCTTTCTCTCTTTCTCACTCAGTCTCTCCTTCTGGAACCACACTTTCAAGCTGTGCCAGCATGAAAGTATTGGCAGTGTGAGAGATGAAGGGTGGAGGTGAAGAGGAAAAGAGGAAAAGAAGAGCAAAGAAAAGCAGTGAATTTTTCAAAAAATACCTTATGGATGTATGGAAGTGCTGATTTTGAAAGCCTTGTCCCAGAAAAAGGAGTGTTCCTGCAACCATCGCACATCTCTACTGTCCAGTTAGCCTTGACATTGTGGGGTTTTTTTTCAGGTTATTTCATCGTTTGGGTCAGTAGATTATTTTTCTATATGACATTCATTTTATAATTGTTTATATTTACTTTTATGGCATTTGGCAGATTCCTATAATCAAATGTACAAAATGTACAGCAGCTATTAGAAACAGAAACATATCTAGACACTTGCCCCTTCTTAGCATAATTGTGAATAGATTTTTCGTAATTACTTTTCAAAAAGCAAATTTATAGCATGTCCAAATAAGACACTTTCTATATTAGTGTGCAAATCTCTGCTCATTTTTTCCCAAGTTAGTTCTTGCCAATTCCCACATTATAGCATGACAGCTACCACCAGAAAGGATGAAGGCTGACACATGCTTCCTCTGAGACACATGAAGCCAACCTATGCATTTTTTCAAACTGCTGCTTATGCTGTGTCACAAAGCAGCATTGTACACCTGAACGATTGCGTCAATGTGGCATTGAGTCGAAATGTTTTGACTTTTCATCGTGCTTTATTGTTTTCCTTAATACTATCACAAAAACTGGATGAACATCTCTGAGAGAAAAAAAAATACTGAGTGTGCAGTTTTCTGTTATCCCGTCTGCATAAGCTTGGAGTTGCCGTTCAAAACAGGAAACACTAACCTATGGCAAAGAATAGACAGCTGGCAATGAACACATTATGTAAAAACTGTTTACAGTATAATTTTTTACCTCGTGGAATTATACATTATAGCAGCTTCAAACTAGTAGTAGAAGTCATAGCTACAGGTGAGAAGCATTTATTTCCAAATGAGATTGAGGGAAGAGAGCAAGTCCAGGAGAGTGCAATTAGGGACATTTAAAAGCTACTAAAGAGGACTTTTTAGTTCCAAAGTGATCAGGCCATTGATTATTTCACAAGTGCAGATGATTTCCATTTAATGGTAGAGTCTCACCACAAACAGCAATAATCATGTGAGCAGTTTGTTCATATATTTTTGTGCATCTTCCTCTTCTACCCATTTTGTCAGTAGATTGCAATACCAAGCTGTGACTGACAATAAAATAAATAAATAAAAATCTCAGGAGGGCAGCTGGGGCAGCCTATCAGGTATTTATGGGGGCAATGCCACCTTTGCCCTTTAGACACACAACCCCAAACATGCAAAGACACCCTGGTCACTAAACCATCCACAGTGACTTGCTTTGTGTTAACAAATGGCTTTGGTGATTATTGATTATTAATGTTAACATTCTTGACTTATTAGAGGTAGTAAAAGTGCACAAAATGGTACGAACGAGTCTTATATAATTCGTGCAGCCTAATAGTGATAATCATCAAGTGATGACACACGGTGAAATATTTCCTACAGATCACCTTAAGTCATTAAAAGGCTCACATGAATTACAATAACGAGTGTAACAAACAAGAACAAGATGGATTACACTCAAAAACTGATTTTTCAAAATGCCTAGAAGTAAATATTCTAAGCAAACATTGTCCAGGAAAAGTACAAGTGACATGAAAGGACAAACAGCAGAACAGTACGTTTTTTGTATCTTGAACAAAAGAGCTGGCTAATGGCAAGTGCAGCTTTTCTGTTTATCATCCTTGCTATACGTAAGAGACAGCATGATTACACCCTTGAAACACAAATGATGCTTCCTATCAGTATTTGGACAAGCATGTTTCTATGTGTATGTGCACATATTCTATGTCTACAACGAGACCCTGTAACCAAAAACGCAACTGCGATGGCTTCATAATAATAATGTTGATTTACTGATAGATAATAAACCTGTTTTTTTTCCATACAATCAGTAACATTACCAGATTTCACTACATGATTTTACTGCTGTACTGTGTACAGTGGATATAAAAATGGCAATACAAATGATGTTTTTAAAATGAGGCATGTGACTGAGTTCAGTATCACATTCAGTCAAATTCAAATTTATGTTTAAAACCTGTTCACATACCTGTCATCGATTAAGTGTTAAACACTCTGAAGGACATCATCAAAACATGGAGAAAATGGGACATCGCATTGATAAAGAGGTGATTTTTCAAAATTGACAAAAAGACCGGATGAAAACTTATCAGGGAGGCTACTTATCAGGTCAACAATAATGGAGCTGTAGGATTACCTGGCACTTCCAATACAGCTGTAAGTTTGAGTTTTCATACGATAATTACACAAAGCACACTTCTAATTAATAAAGAAATGACTTATAAGACGTGTAATAACCCACTGACACCTCAGACCTATCAAAAACCTATGTAATGATTTGAGTGGAAATAAATGTCAAATCAAATCAAGACATGCTAAGTTGGTGGACTCTTATTGTCAAAAACACAATGTCCCGTCCTGTTTTAAGTTAAAGGTGATTTAACAAAATGTAAATTAAATAAATTAAAAGGTGTACACACTTGAAACCTGGTTATTGTAGGGTTTTTTTTTCTAATTCTTTTTGTTTGTTTGTTTGTTTGTTTGTTTGTTTTTTCAAATAATTTTTTTATTTTATTTTTTTGTGTTGAGTTCAATTTTGTTGGTTGCAATATCACATTAAAGGTGAAACAATATCTGATATGATTTATCTTGGTTTCCTTTTTTACATCACAAAAACCTTTCATTTTTACAGGGATTTGCAGACTTTTTATATCGTCTGTAGCTGTATTCCCACACACCATGTCTGTCTCAAACTTCAGCTTAGTAAACAAAAAATAATAATTAATTCATGTTGCCTGATGTATGTTTCTTTGTAATCAGTTTTGAAAAGTTGATGCTTCCAGGGTCACATTTGACAATTCAGTAAATCCACAAAAGTTTACAGAATATAAAAGCATCCTTTAATAATAAAGATTTTTCAAGATACTATTTGTTTAAGTAGGCTTGGCTCCAGTTTTAATTTTCTCCCACTCCATTCCGTTCTTTCTTTAATATTGTATATTTACAGTATATCATTTTTACCGATTCTTTTGCGGTTTGCTTTTGTGACCCTTCCCACTGATGTGTATTAAATCCATGTAACTCCTAGAACTTTCCAACATGTCAATTTAAAATATGATGGGGTTTAAATGTCATCTTTAATTTTATATGGTTTATCCTAAATGTCACACTGTACATAAGACTCCATTATCCTTAGACCGTGCTTATGAACGCAGATGGATGTAAGTATTTATAAGAATCCCATGGGGAATATAGAAATATATCATTCCTACTGAAAAGTAGGAATGCAGGATGGCTGAGTTGCCCTAGACTAAAATCAAACCAGGCTCTTACTGTCAAGTTTGCACGCATAGCTTCGGAGGACTGTGTTCCATTTGCACAGGATCATGGGATCAGGAGGTTTGAAGTGCTCTTGCCATCAAAACCAATGCCAATGCTTCCTTTTACTTCATCGTGGTTTATGTACATATATTGAGTAGTACTATGGGGCATTTATCTCAGTGTTTTTTCTTCAAAGGAGTATTGTCTCCGTGACGCATTTTCACATGAGCGGCCTTGGAAAGTCAAACATACATTGCAAACATAAACGTCACCTAAATGCGGTTTGTCGATGGCGTCATTATAAGTGTGCTTATTTTTGACTACTACCCCACATTAAAGCTCACCATTATGTACTGAAATGAGAAGCCAACTGTATTTTTCATGACTATTAACCCAGGCTGGGCCACACCACTAAGCACTTCAAGCTTAACTAATGTTGTATATGACAAAGTCTCCATTCTTTCCTGGAAACATAAACAGGTTCCATGGCTATGGTGGTTCTTATAGCAGATATGCACTTTCTACTGCTTATTTGAAAAATCATAATCAAATTATGCTAAATATCATTTGTTGCCAAAAGAAAGAAATACCTTCTTCCTGTAGTTTATTTGTGATGCTCTGCGTGCTGGTCTGCTATGGGAGAGAATGTTCTGGAAAAGCGGATGGAGCTGTAGAGACATAGTGGTTTCTGTCATGAAGAGCTGGAATGCTGAAACAAGCCCAGATGAATAAGTTATCATGGAAACAGAGTAAGTTGTGTACACATTGTATCCTACCCAATGAAAAGAAGCACAGTTCTCAAAGAAGAGCTCTGGATGTAGGCACGCTTCCCCAAGTGCTTTTGGGAGTCTGAAATGCTGCTGTTTACACAGATGTTGGCATGGAAAGATTTTTTGGCATCATGATTCCTTTTTCTATCTTGTCTAAGAGCTTATCCTTTAGAGAAAATGTATACTTAGTCCATTCACCGGTGTACATTGGTGCACAGAAAGATTTCATTCCAGTCAAGTATACTAGATTTTTAGCCTTTATCGAGTTTATCTTAATGTCCACTTGAAAAGGAAAGCCTCATTCATGAACCGATTCATCCGATCATGTGAAATATTGCAGTGCATTAAATAATGCAGATACAGGTTAAGAGATTCAGTTGATCTTTAAGATTTGCTGCCTCTTTCCTGTACATAAACTCCTCATTGCTAAAGCTGATGTCAACATGGTTGTAGAAACTTTAAAAGCCTGACAGAATGGTCACTGGATGCAGTCATTTGGGTAAATTGTAAACAACAGTGGCAAGAAGACACAACCTAGAGGAGCACCTGTGCTGATGGTTAGAGGGTTGAACAGGTGATGATCCAGGTGATGATAGACATGCAAACAGCCTTCTCTGTGTTATCCACCAAGAAATGCTTGAAATGATGTCCAACTGTAAAAGCATATTATGGACTACTTTGGGGAGAGTCACAAACAAATTCCTGACATATCTGTTTGTGGAGTCAAGGTGTCAAGGAATAATGAAGATATACGAGTGAACTGTAGAGAGTCTAGGAGACGGTCTGAAGTGATTTAAAACCAGATGCTCAAAGGATGTTATCCCACTGAGGTCAGTGCCACTGGCCTATAGTCATCAAGTAATAATGTCCTTCTTGGGGATAGAAAGTATTGATGGTGAAAATATTGCAGTAATCAGGAACGCTACAGGATTGCAGTGAAGATATCTAGGAAGACCAGAGCTGGTCTTTGGCAGTTTTTCAAGAGCCTGTAGAGACAACATAAAGCCCTGCTGCTATTGAGCCTGTGCAGTTGTGAAAAGACATATTTGTATAGGTGATGACAGGAAAAAGAAGAGATATTCTGACCTTCAGCATAGAGTTGCCAAGTGGCAGTATAAAAATCCAGTATGCTGGCCTCATTAGCACCATGTGTTCAACAGATCTCCTGCTGGATCTCCACACTAGTTGTTATGTCTGGGTCATTACTGGAGCTGAAAACTTATTTCTAATTGAAAAAAGGCACATGCAGCATTAATACTCAAAGAGCTTCTTTCAGCACCTTTATGAGATGAAGTGGAGAAAACGTATGTATCACACAGGACTTCTCACACACATACATACACACATAATTAAATATTTGGCACAGAGTGGACATTAAACTAATTCAGATGCCAGACCTTTGCACACATTCATATTATATTAGTGATATAAGGTATAGGTATAAGTGGTACTACTGAATGGAAGCACAAATGTGTATGTACATATAAATATATTTACACAGTATATGCTATTTTTCAGTTGGTGGGAACCAAAATTTTTTAAACCCAGCATTCTGAATCTTGATGGAATCTGGTGTCTGCACAATGTATATGTACCACCTTAGTCCCTGACCTGAAGATTCTATATCTAGATATATTCTCTGCAGTATTTTGTTTCCATAGTTCCAAGTCTCAGTGGAACCCGTAACAACGTTTTCTCAAGGCTCGTCAGACTGAAGATCTTCTGCTTTGTCCTTGGTTTTGACAGTGAAGGACATATTTTGATTATACGTGCTAAGTCAAAACAGAAGACATCACACAGTATGTCCTACTATTCATTTGGTGGAAGCTAAAATCTGAAGGTATCTTAGAATTACGGTGTGATGTAAGAACTCTGGACTCTCAAGCCCACCGTCATCAGTTGATGGAAACTAATGTTTTGAAGTGTCTTGTTCCGTGGTATAATGGTTAACCCCATGCACGATCACGTATCTTAGTAAAACCTGCAAAGCCTTTACTCAATGTTATTTAATGTTGAAGCAGGTAAAAAAAATCCCACAATTATCAAAAGTATCTCCTGCTGGCTCCATGAAAGTTTGGGTATGCCAACTTTGAGTTGAGACGAATATAAACCTTTTATGTTTCATGCAATCAACCTATTTTCTTCTAAATCATCTGTTTTTTTGTTTTTTTTTTTGCATTGGCCAAAATAGACTTTTATTGATCCTGGGTTCTGGCAGTGAAGGCCACATTTTATCCCTGACTGAAAATGTGCTGAGACAGTACATAATATGCTAATGTCCAGTGGGTAGAAACTAAATTGTTCGGGTTCCATGGTTAGCACTCTGGATTTTTTGAATCCAGCAAATTGAGTTCAAATCTCAGTGGAATCTGTAGTTGTACTTAAGTAGTTCTGTAGCAATCCTTGTAAGCAATATGTTAAGGTGGTAAAAAATAAAAAGAATAACAATGTTATTATCAGTATTGTTTTGACTATATTTTAATTTACCCAGGTAGACATTACAAATTGAAGTTGAAGGCATTGTACAAGTCCACAGATGAAGACTGTTTGCACATGAATTTGCCTTGATCGTACACACCTGCTGCTCACACAAACCTCATGCTTGTTAAGTGTACATGAATTTTTTCCTTTCACACCTTTTCTTTCCCTCATGCTCTTAGTGGTCCTTCCTTATTTTGGACTGTTTGGTGAAATAACACTGAAAGTGATGTTTAAGTATACATACTATATGTTCAAAGGTTTGTGGACACCTGACTATTGTACCAATATACATTTTTTAATATTCTATCCTAGATTTTGAATCATTTGTTATAATAACTACCACTATTCTGGAAAGGCTTTCCACTAGATTTTGGTTTGAGTGTGGCTGTCAGGATTTCCTCATTCAACCACAAGTGTATTAATGAGTTCAGACACTGAGGTCAAGCAAGGAGGCCTGGGGATCACTCAGACTTCCAGTGAATCCCACAGTTGTTCAGGGAAAGTGTACTGCTACAGCACACAAAGACTTCCTATTTAATTCTGTACTTGCAGGTTTGTGACAGCTTTGGGAAGGAGCACATATGGGTGTGTTGGTCAAAGGTCTCTAAACTGGACATATCTTGTAATTTGTAACAAGAACAAACAGGGTGATTTTGAAGGCTAAATCTAGTCAGACTACAGGATTTATATAAAGGAAATCTGTTAAATCTATAAAAAACTATTACAAAATAAATCTGAATAAATTTGCTATTACATTATTGTGATTGTATTATATGTATTATAACTGTGAGAATTATTATTCAATTTATTATTTACAATTATGGATACTTTTTAATATGTGATAAAAACCATAATGTTCTTCATTAAAAAAAGAGCAGTAAAATAGTGGCTCAGTGATTAAGGACCGCTAACTATCAACTGCTGCATAAAGGATACTGTATAATTACAGGCCATGTGCTCTGACTATAGCTTGCTAACAAGAGAAGAAAAGTCATATATATAATGATGGAGGGAGACAGGCTGAAAACTCATAAAGAATTTTGTGTGTATAAATCCGATACTGTTGTGTAATGCTTAAATTAGTATCGAAATTATTTTACAGTGAAGAAATGTTTCTCAGACTATTTTTCTGTGCTCACTCTATGATGTAGAAATACCATGAAATAAGAACATCTCAATTCTTCATGGTTTTTTAATGGTTCTTTTAGATCTTTATAGCTATGACCAGGTGGAGCATATTGTCTTTATTGTGCCTCTTTTTCCAGACACAGATTAAAGTTTGATTTGGTCTGAATAGCTGGCCTTTGGTCATTGTGTTCACTTCCAAAATTTAACACAGCAGGCTTTTGTGATATTTTGCATTTGTTTGATTTGTTTATGGCACTGGTGCCAGCCACAAATAGAGCCGTCTCACCAATCAAGGCCTACGTTAGGTTACATAGAAAGAAACAGTTGGTGCTTTATTCAGTGCTATAGCAGTGTGATTATAAACAGCAATGTTGCTATTTCTAAAGTAATTTAACTAATTCTGTGCCAACAATACATTCCATAGTCCAGAGTATCTCTATTATATATCCTTTATGCATTGCTTATAGGAATATCTGTGTTTATGTACTGTATGTATTCCTTTAATATTAATGCTGCTGTAAATTACAGTGGTGCAAATGATCTGCAGTTTTACCTAAAGATAAATCCAGTACATAAATCTATGCATAAAAATTGGTTTTAAATTTTTTAATCCCCGTCCAGAGGATTGGTGGCGTGGAATTCTACTTTTTACCTGTACTCATGTGGGTTTCCTTCAGTTTTAATCCACATATCAAAAACCTGGCAGTTTTTTTTTTCAATTGTATATGCTAAAATGTAGATGTTAATGAGCATGTGCATGCTACTCTACAATGTACTGGTGTATGATTCAGGGTGAATTTTCTGGCTTTGGGTCAAGTGATAGGCTTTAGATTCACCGTGACCCTGGCCAGGTTAATGTGCTTACTAAAGGAGAACAAGTGAGTGAGTGAATGAATGAATGAATGAATGAATGAATGAATGAATGAATGAATGAATGAATGAATGAATGAATGAATGAATGAATGGGTAAGCGAATGAATAAATAACAGGGATAAATCAGGGCTTTAAATCAAATGCTAATTTGCAACTGATATGTACAACCATTACACAGAAAATAAAGCCTGCCTGAATTTTTTTTGTATTGCTCTCAATTACTAATTTGTCATGAACAGAGAAATAGATTTAACAGATACTGATCTTAAAACACTTTGACATTATTACACTTTGCATGGCATTTCACATTTCATTAAGTGAATTTTACCCACTTTCAACAAGTTTCTTAATATCTTTCACTCTCTTTAAAGATTAGTGTATTTAAGACCCAAAATACACAAGTGTGTTGTTATACCATCATTTAAAATGTCTCTTGCTTATTTCTGGTTAATTGACTGAATGACTGATCCCGAAAGACCAAATACACACATTTAGAGACTGGGACATCTGGTTAATGGTGGTATACACTTTAAACATGGACCCATAAACTGAATAACTTTCTTGCTGCCAGTTTTTCTTCAAAAAATCCAACAGCTTTCTTTTCCCACCAGGTATTTTCCATTCTGTGCTATATTTATACCAAACCTGCATTTTAGCAAATAACAGACTCCCATCTACACTCTTCCATTTTTTATTCTTTTGGTTATTTAAGTCATTTCAATACAAATAAGCCACTAATTCAAATGATGTTGGCATTTGTACAGAACATGCAATTAAGGATAAAACATTTTCTGATGACAATTAATTGTGTGTTCATTCAGTTGATAACATATTTTTTAATGAAAACCTTGGCTCTTGTTGAATATTTTTGAATATGGCAGTCTCTATCTTCACAATCAAGAGGCTTTTTGTTTGAGTTCAAGGGGAGAGCATATCTCAGATGTCTCAACTTGAAATACCACATCTAAAGCTTTTAAGCACATCAGTAGGATCTTGACATGAAAATCAGCTTTGATGCCATGTGCTCAGAAATTCACAAAAAAAACACCCATGACCGAGTATTTCTGGGTCATATTCAGAGTTGAGCCGTGCGCGCACAGTGAGGAGTGATGAGTTCACGTACAATAGTATTTGTAATACAGATTTTAGGCTACATGGATGGTTGCAGATGGCTGTGTGGTGTACTTTTGCAGCATTGATTTTTCACTGCATGCAATCAATCAGTTAACAAGCATAAGAAAATAGTATAAAAAGACAGGGAAAAAGACACCTTTTCAGATTTGGGGAGAGTACAGGAGGCTGAAACACTGAAATAATTCTATAGCCCAGCTTATTGTGGAATTTAAGGTGTGTCTCAGTTGTGCACAATCCTGAACTTCTTCTGGAGACAGATGCAGTTATTTTTAATTAATTCCAGCAGCACTGTCTGATATTTTTCTGTTATGACAGTTTGTCACCATGAGATTTATGCTCTTGGTTTTAAATAAACTCAGAAAATGTAACACCGTCCAAGGACGATATTAAATCCATATATTTAGAAGCTTCTAAAAACTATTGAAGAAATTTTTCAGACACTTCACTCCGAAAAAATTGGCAACCTCAGAGGTGTGAAATACATGCAGGTGATTTTAATGATTTTAATCTGAAGAGGTTGGCCAGAATATCAACTGCATGAGCCAAATCTGAATATCAAGAACGCTCACCACAGAAATATTGATCTATCTATATCTTCTGAAATAAAGACACCTTCTCTGAATGCAGTCCAATGTTTACAGAGAAACTTTGCTTTTTGGACAAAAATCCTTAATCAGTTGTGAAAACAACATTTCAAATATTTATGTATTGTCAGAAGAATGTTCTCATTAATGAAAAAAAGAAACAAGAGAATTACAATTCTATCAAATCAATACTTATAGATGAGCAGAACACACAGGCAAGCCCTGGCATGACATGAGTACTCTTGGCAGTATATGCCATAGTAACAGCATTTTTTTTTTCTTTCCTCCCAAATTTTACTTGGTTGTATGCTTAATCTAAAGAAAAGACAGAGGCCATGAGGAGAGATAAGAAAAAAGTTGTTCCTCTTACATGTATTAGGAATAAATTACCTGGAACTCATACACAAACCTTGACCTCCAGTCAATTGGGCACAAATCCTAGTCTGTAAACATACACAACACTCAAATACACTGGATTTTTGTCGATAAATACAAATTTTCTGGCATTTGGAAAAGCAACAAATAATATATGTCTAGTGAAGTAACACAGACTAGTCGATCTTATCTTTGAAGTATTCTTTGGCTTAAACTCAAACCTTTAATAAGTTTTGTTCTAATTTGGCATAAAAAGTGCAAGAATAATAAATGAATTAATCCTAGAAAGCGGTAGAAGATGGGTTGATGGATGGATGGATGGATGGATGGATGGATGGATGGATGGATGGATGGATGGATGGATGGATACTAATGTGTACATATACACCAAATGCATGTACGGTACAATAAATGCTTTTCGTAATTTTACAGGATAAAATGTACAAAGGACTTTCAGTTATTAATATAATATATTTTGCTTGATCTAAAAATAGGAGAGACTACTGTTTGGCAGATACTTATGACTTGGTCCTGGTCCGTTTATATTTTGCATTTATGTACTGTTTTGCTGTTATGTGCATATTTCCATGTGTTCTTAACTATTTTCATCTCTCTATGTTGAGCATGTACAAGTTGTCAAAAATGTACGGAACCAATGAGAGTAAAACAACACAGACTTTGTATTTAGTATTTACAACATATTCTCTGCAACATATTCACTTTTTATACTCTATACATTTTCTTAGCCACAGCATCATGTTTTTGCTCAACACTTGGATCGACAGTCTTTTGCTCAACATATTTCCTTTGGATCCTGACTTTTCAGACACTCTGTGTTTTGAAAAAAAAAGGGCCTTTTTTAGACACCCTGGAAATATTAGTAATTGGTTAATGTACTTGAAAACTTTATACAAAGGGACTATTGCAAGCAATTTGGTTATGTAGCATGCTCAGTGTTTTTCTTCTGCCTGAAGAGGGTTACTTGCTCTTTAGTGTTTATTTTCATCCCAATAAACTATTTATAATCCCAGTTTGGAAATATGGAACAGACAGGAAAAGAACAAAGACCTTGTCAGTATGTTGGAGACTGCTCTTTTCTCTACTAGAGCACAGTTAAAGAGAACTACAACCTGAGGCAGGTGGAGTTTAAGCCAGCAATTACTCTGCTAAAGCAGGACATTACTTGCCTGCAGACTAAGCAGTGCAATTCTGCATTTCCTCCGACTTTAATTACTAACATATACACAGTTCCCTGCCAAATGCTAATTAGCAGTTGGCAATGATGAGAAACTTTGAAGTAGTTTGAAGTAGTAATTTTGTTCTAAATAATATATATAGATTATATTAGGACTATATTCATAGTTTGAATTAGGACACCCCATGAAAACCTACAGTATGCCTTTTTTTAAATAGTTAAGCATATGCTCATTTTATTTTCATTATAACAATCATGGAACATAAAACCAAAACCAGGTTGTTTTTTAAATGATCTGTAAAATGTAATTTTTAAAAAAATTGAATTTCTTTTGAGGAAAAAGTAAGGACACCCCCACATTTATTCATACTTAAAATGGATAAAATTAGATACAGGTGTATCACATCAGGTGGAAATTATTAGAACATTGTTTCAGAGCATTCTGAAGAAGGCTTGTCTTATTTATACCTCAGACATTTAGGTTGGTTTGCTTTTAATTGTTGAAGTTAGAGGTATCACCTTGGTGAAATACAAAGAGCTCTCTGAGGCCTTTAGAAAGAAGATTGTTGATGCTTGTGCATCTGGGAAGGGATATAAAAAGATCTCAAAAGAATTTGTAACCAGCCATTCCACTGAAAATCTTTTACAAGTAGAGAACTTTTTAAAACAACTACCAGCATGGCCAGGTCAGGACATCGAAGCAAATTCACCCTCTCTTGCTACAATTGATGTCAAAGTGCATTAATCTACTATCAGAAAGAGACTGCACAACTTTAATTATCATGGGAGGTGTGCAAAAGGAAACTTTGCATTTTTGTTGCATTCAACCATCATCCAGTATCATTTTCATTTATTCATTTATAAAAATGATTGTGTGTAAGTTTTTTTATTGACCTAGACAGCAATGTTTATTCAGTAGTAGGAGGGAGGAAGCAGTAAAAGGAAATGTATATTGTGACACTCCTAGCTTCTCTGTGACTTCTTTCAACACTGAACCTCTCCCCCGGATATGCCATGTCCTGTCATACCTTCTTATAAGCCACTAGATTTGTCATGAGAAAGGAAATGATCAGGAAATATTTTGTGTAACCTTTTATTAGCTTGCCCTGAAAAAAAGGGATAGTAATTCCTACTTCAGGGCCTTAGTTTATTCACAAGCAGGATGCTATAACAGAGAGAACAGTGCTCGTGAAGAGTTTAAATGTGTGGTTCAATGTTTTTCATAACTTAGTGTCCTTTTTAGAGAGACAGTGCATTCAGCCAACAAAGATACATTCACTGCAGATTTACAACCGGCAATTTGTGGCTATTTAAACATTAAATTGCCAATGGATTAAAAATTGATGGTTTGGGATGTTAAACAGTCTCTATTATTCTGGAATTTGATTCTTTAAAAAAATTGATTTAATATGAATCAAGTGATCATCGTAAGGTGTGCATTGTGTTAATAACAGTTAATAACAGTTAATAATGTGGATTATGTTAACTGCAATTGTGAATTAAAGCTAGTTAAGTTGAATGACTCATACTAGTTCATAATAACACTGCTGCAATAACAGCAAATTATTTTGAACATTGTTACCTCCTAATATTTTAAAGGAACAAGTTTCAAAGTCAATCATGAGAGACAAGGTATTTGATTCTGATTAACAAACCATCACATATCTTTTTGAAGATGAGTAGTTAGAAGAAATGTAGGTTCCTCCTTCTCAACAAATGACTCCTCATAATCCAGGCCTTTTTAACTACACAAGAATTCATATTTTATTTCCTAAGCCTTAGTCAGAGCCATGTGATGAGTATTGGCCCAGACATTTTTTTATCAGGTTATGTATTTAGTAATATAATATGAGCTAAAAAACATGGAATGAAGGACATGCATCCATTGGTTAAATAAATAGAGACAAGTACAAAATTCTTGGAATGTTTTATATTTAGATTTTTATATTTTTTATGTGTATATATGTGGTCTGGCACAGTCTCATGATATAACGTTCCAAGCCAGACTCTTATTAGCTTCAGTCATTCCTAGAGGGGCTTTACAGTCAACAGGTACTGTATGTAATATTTGAAAAACTTATTTATTAGAGGAAGATATTGGAACTGGGTGATAACCAGAATTTAAAAGCTGAAATAAAAGATTTTATTACCTCATTAGAACATTAAACGATTTTGAAGAGATCAACATAACTAAGCATCTATCTTTCGGTTACTTCTAAATGGAATATGTTTGGTATGGTACGTATAGACAAGGGAGCCACGAGCTATGGAGTAAATAGCAAAACCACATTTTTTTCTACTCTACTATAAAGGGCAGGCTAGAGTATGCTTCAGAATAAGTGCTGTGTGAAGGTGGTAAGGGCATGTGGGGGCATTACCCAAGCCATATGGCAATGCATGATGGTGATAAATGCTGTTTTTTGTTTTTTTTTTTACAGATTTTACTGTTTGCAAATGTAGGTTATTGGGAGGCTCAGCTTAGTGAACGTAGAATTAAATGTAAGAAGGAAATTCCAGTAGATGCAGATGATGTTGAGCCCATCTATAGTGTATTTATACATTAGACATAAACAGGGTCCAGTCCAAGTGCCTTACTATGGCACAGTCATAGGGTCTGTGTGCCTTGTATTTATTAAAAATCTCTTTGTACACAGAATTGGGAGGAATGACCTCTGATTGACCTTTTTTCTTATGTGGAGTCTTTGGTTAAATAGAGACCAGACATTCAATGGTCACAATAGTAAGAAGGCCAGGCTATGAGTTTTTTCTTGGACCAGGATTGAATGGGGTTATATTCCAAGCTTATTACTCATACTATTGGTCTATGAGTCTGGAGCCAGAGCAACCCTAACACAGTGAGGATGTTAAGGGGATTCTGTGACAAGGGGAGATTTGGTGGAGAAAACGTGGAGAACTGGTGTAGTGAAGTGGTTGATAGGAAATGACTCTCACCCACTGGTATTCCAGACCAGTATTTGAACACAAATCAAGATTTTTAAATGACTATATAGGGATCCATGGGTAATGGGCAGTTTTGAGGTCTATGAGGTTTCCAGCTTCCATGGGGTCAAATAGTGCTGTAAGGTGATGCATATAAATGGTGGGCTACAACTGGTACATGGAGTGGTTGTTGTAATTGCACCCAATGGGCCTCATTTATCAGTCTTTTAGTAAAGTTGTGTGTAAATGTTTGCACAAGTCAAACTGGAGTAAGAATGTCCACATCTTTTACAATAGTATTGGAACTGCTGATATTCTTTTTCTTTGCATACATATGTTGATGAATTCCAATCACCCATAAATTGTTAGATAAATGCCATAAAAGCCCAAGTTCACAGTGCTAAAAAGGCAAGAAAACTGCAAAAGAGACTACCTCAGAGGTAGAACTGGAAGATCAAGTCTTTGTAAAAGCAAAAATCTGAATTACAGAAATAGTGAACTATGAATTACATGATGTGAAAACTTGAAAACAGGCAAAAATGTATACTGCTCCCAGATGATAGTGGACACTAAACACATTACTCAGGCATTTACTTTTAATTATGTGTATTTGTAATCTATGTTAATAGCACAATCTATAATATATCAAATTAATTAGATAAAAGTGCAGTAACTCAACAGTTTTATGAGTTGAATCTGATCAATCAAGACTTATTAGTTAATCATATATGAATACTCGCACACTAAGGACCACGAGTAACGTATGAATGTATTTCTGAAATTATGGGATTTTCATGCATGGCAATTTTTTTGTGTTTGCTTGTGTGAATGATCAGTTATAAAATATATCAGTTATGTTTACAGCAGTTGGCAAACACCCATATAATTACAAATTAAACATATTTTTAGATACAGTATATTTTGTACTGAATACTTAATTGCATTTTCCAGTGTATTTTTCTGTTGACGTAAAAATAACTGCCACCTTCCTTTTTTTTAATTGTTTTATCTACTACATAATAGCTGAATAAGCTACATAAATGAAAATCATTCAAACATTTGCAGAAAAGTGATTATTCAGTTAGATTACATTTAGCAATAGTCTAAATACAGTATTATCTTATGGTTTTAAACTTAAACACAACATTCTAATTGATATCATATGTCAAATTTAGCTTAATGCAATTCCTTAAATAACATTCCTATTAAATGGCTATGAAAAGTAGGAGTCGATTTGACTACAGATAGTTTTGAAGCACATTCTTTCTCCCTCTCACCTTCCCTTTCTCTTCCACATTCCTCACGGTAACTTGATGTGTGGCACTATTCTATTTGCTTATCTTGGCTCAGTAAAGAGGGGTTTCTTCCTTGCACTCCCACGACACAAAATGGGTGTGGATGGGGAAAACGGGGAACCAAACTCCTGCCTTGTATCTGGCCACCTCAGCGTCTTGGGTTACTTCTTTTCATTCTGCCCTGGATTTTTTCTCCTCTCTTTTTTCTGCATAGAAACTCCAGCTCCCCCCCCCCCACACACCCCCATGTCTGAGTTTGTCCTTGAGAAAACCACATATTTAAGTAACTTACACTATTTCTTTTTATGTACTATGGTTTCCCTTACACAGACATGCTTTGTAAAATGTGATGGATGATCTTGTTGATAACAAGGGTAACAAGTCAAATACCTGACCCCAACAATGTAGACTTCACTCAGCAAACTTTTCAAGAAGTGTCAGAATCTTTGGGAAGTATTTTCAAAAACAGAAAATGACTCACACTACTAATATTTCTTAAATGATTGTACTCTAACTACTGTAAAATAGACACAAATCCATTATGTACATGTGGGTGTTTCACATTTGGGACTAGAGAAATTTACTACCAGTTTAGGTCTTTTGGTTTTAATTGTACTGATTAATTTTTTTTTCTCCAGGATCAAACACTGATATTCCCATGTAAACAACTAAATGTTCCTAAAGTGTGAGTGATGATAGCACAAAATAAGGTGGAAGTCTTCCAAAGACCATTAATCACTCAGGAACAACCACCAGTTTGTTTCAGTGAGAACAGTTTATTTTCAAAATGTGTGAAAGGGTAGATAGATAGATAGATAGATAGATAGATAGATAGATAGATAGATAGATAGATAGATAGATAGATAGATAGATAGATAGATAGATAGATAGATAGATAGATAGATAGATAGATAGATAGATAGATAGACATTGTAGTAAAAAAATATAATCATTTATTTCTCAGGAATTTTCAGCAATAAAATAAAGACCATAAGGAATATAATTCAGTATCACGCTGTCAGCAGCACATTATGTGAAGATTACAGTGATTTTTCTGCTGATAGACTAGTGCTAGAACAACACCCATTATCCTGCCAATACCATGTCATGATAGGCAGTCCTGTGGGGCTCTTTTTCCATTGGTGGGAAAAAGACAGAGAGATGCTGACAAGAATTTCCTATCAGCTCCATCAGATCACATGACCCTGTCGCATGCCATGTAAACTCTCTCACTTGTTTTGTGTTCCCTTCATTAGCACTAATATATAAGCTCTGGTTTTAGTTGTCTGGCTTCTGTTGTTGTTTCTAGGCTGATGGTGTGTGTGTGTATTTTGTTGTGTGTTTCCAGCCACATTGTTCTGGTGTTCATTCTTCATTTGAATTTGTTTAGCTACTTTGCCTTTTGCTTATTACAAAATTAGCATCCTTACACTAAATAAATAAATAAATATCTTGTGTACAGAATTGAGGTTTTGTGGGAGTAAAATGATTAAAATTTTAGGCCACATGTTTAAAGATTTGAAGTTACAGCGGTTTAAATGCTGACAGACAAATACACACAAATCTCTATGATCTGTGATCCAGCACCGGGTTTAAGAATATGGTTCCATGTGTGCATGAATATGACAGAAAATAGCTGTGATAATCATTACTGGTCAGATGGGTCATTGGTGTATTTTCTACTCATTCCGCAATCATTAGAAATATTGGCAAAACAAAATTGGCCACAGATCATATAACTAAAAGTTGGCAACTCTATAAAAACAGCTCCCCACACTGTAATTAAAATCAAGCTATGCAGTCATCGCCCTTCTTGTGACTTTTTTACCATACACTTGGGTTAGATTGATATTAAACATGTCTTATTTTTATTCCTTTAACTCATTATAATTTGTTTAAGCTATGGGAGGAAAATGGCATTGGAAAATATTACATAGAAGTCCTCCAGTCTACTTCAATCTCACTTGACATAAATATAGAAAATGTTAGTCCTTGTCCAATGTATAAAGAACCAAACCTACTCTCACTAAGCACTTTATTAGGAACACCTGTGAACATACACATTCAGGCAATTATCTAATCAACCAATAGTGTGGCAGCAGTGCAGTGCATACAATCATGCAGATATGGGTCATAAGCTCCAGAAACTGGTCACGTCAACCATCAGAGATGGTAACGAGATCTCAGTGCTTTTGACTGTGGCATGATTATTGGTGCCAGGTGGAGTGCTCTGAATGATCGTGTGTGTGTGTGTGTGTGTGTGTGTGTGTGTGTGTGTGTGTGTGTGTGTGTGTGTGTGTGTGTGTGTGTGTGTGTGTGTGTGTGTGTGTGTGTGTGTGTGTGTGTGGTGCCCTGTAATAGGCTGGTGTTTCAGCTAGGAAGTACTCCCTCCTCACACCCAGTGATCCAGAGACCTGTATCCTCCGGATTCACCACAACCTGTGACTATAGTTTCTGTAACACCTGGCTCTTGGAATAACTGTAGCATTTTTTTTCATTAAATTAGTGTGTCTGCTTCCCTCTCAAGTCTAATCCATTAAAACTAAGCTTGGCATATCTGAATTTAGCAGCAATGATTTTCTGCAGCTGCACAATACTGATAGTTTTTATGGAAAAAAAAAAAAACACACAAAAATCTGACACTTTTTCCAATCAGATTAAAGTCATGTATATTTTATTCAAATGCAAAGGGCTATGTGACCCAGTTTAAACTCCTGTCAGCGTTTAGTCACTAAAGATCACACACTTCTCTGGGTCATGATTTTTGTAAAAAGAGCAATATGGACCAAAACTGGAACAAGGGCTGGCTAAATAAGGACCAGTTTTTCCCTCTGTATGTGCATGATTTTGTGAGTGCAATGTGCTACATATAACTAAAAAATAATTAGCATTATAGGGTAAGTAAATGAAAAATACCATAACAGCTAATAACAAAAAACAGTGTAAAAAAGGAAGATCAAAAAAATCAAATCACTTTTTATTTTCCAGTAATATAAATTTGGCTACATGACACATCAAGTCTGGCCACATGATTGTAGTTAATGAAATTAATTTCATAGTACATGCATACATAGTGTTTTAATCTTAATAATATATAATATCCACGCTGGGAAATCCTTATCATAATAGAACATAAATTGAAATGGATGGTGCTACTGCCTTATTGTTATTTTACATGGACATTAAAAACAGATATACTTAAACAGGCCGCTAAAATACAGTTGTTAAAGAGGTTAAAATAATACATTTCACATAAATTTCTGAGCAAACATTGTCGCGACAATCGTTTAGCGATAGAAGCAGATGTTTTACAAGCATGCTGAAATCATCTACTCTTAATCTGTCAACATGAACTTCAGACCTTTGCTTTGAGTTCATTTACTACCCAAGTGCTTTATGCCATGTGCATCTGAAACAGTTTATTTATGGCCAACGAGGCAGTCGTAAAGATAAGTAACATGGTAGAACAACACTATGCTGGATCTCAAGTTTATATCCTTAAATCATACAGCCAAGAGAATGGCTTTAAAAACAGTGGAAAGCTTTTTCTGACCATAACATTCCTTCAAAATCTGTTAGAAAAGATGGAAAGAAGGGAAAATGCAGCCTTCAATCAGGAAAATCAGACTGTTCCAGAAAGCATCATTGTCAGTTAGCCTTATGACATTAGTTGAGTTTTGGTAAGATGTGTCAAGAATGCAAAAAATCAAGGATCTACAAAATCGCTAGTTTAGAGGTATTGAGCCTGAGCGTGCCTGCAGTATCCAAAAGCAAAGAACCAGCATCAGATATTTTGTGTCCTTTTTTTGATCATTTTACTGTGCTGATTGTTTACTATTCAAAATAACTCCTAAATATCAAAATAACTTATAAACAGGTCAAAATGGATGGCTTACCATAAAAAGAGCACACATTCAGGAGCTGAATATTTTTTATTATCCCTTATTACATCAGTTTGTGTGGTGATGTGAACCGAACAGGTACCAATATCTACAGGTACCACTACCGATATTTGGGAAGGCGTGCATTATTACATATGTTCTTTTCATTTGCCAGTGTTTGAGATGTGTATGTCAAGTGAAATGCTTTAATGTTTTAGCAAAATCATGTAAACTTTATTTACTACATGAGAGAGAGAGAGAGAGAGAGAGAGAGAGAGAGAGAGAGAGAGAGAGAGAGAGAGAGAGAGAGAGAGAGAGAAAACGAAGTCTGTACTTAATTAACCACAAGCAAATTAGCATTCATTTAGGAATAATTTGATAGTGAGACTTTCTTTCCCCTGGAGCCTCCTGTGTAGGCCTTTTCCTTATGCTATTCCAATTCAAAATGATTTCCCTAAATTGTCTCCAAGCTCTCTTGTGACAGGAAACAGGAAACAGAGGTCAGAAGTGCAGCATTACAGTCTGGCTTGGAGTGTTATGCTTAGCGACACTTGGCAGGACTTTCAGTGTGGCTGTTAATGCGTCTCTTCCTCTCGGTGTTTGTCTTCTCACAGACAGGCCGGAGTATTTTTAATGGAGAAACATCAGCCTGAGATGAGAGGAGTGATAAGTCGGCAGGATTGCACACATAAAGCACTCTCACCCTCCTTTTACCATGAAATGTACACTAGTCACATGTGTATGTGAGCAAAGATTCTACACTTTTTTTTTTCAATAGAAAAAGTGGTATGGCTTTGTATTAAGGTTGCTCACCTGATGCAGTGTTAGTTAGAGTTATTGCATTTGACCTAATGCATCAGAGATCAACTGCTAGACTAGGGTTACTAAAGGGTAGTTAAAATGATCTCTAGGAGACAAACTGATGTAAAAAGTGGTGACACAAATTTCAGAGATAAAAATCTCACTGCACAAGACACATGCTACTTTATTAGAAGCCTATCAAAATATTAGGTAAAGGGAAGCTCGTCTTCTGTTTGCAAGCTAGCTAACATACGCCTACGTACTTGAAGGGTGTATATTTATTTCCAAATACTTGACTATGCAGGAAAAATTGTAGTCATAAAACACAAATATCACAATTTGTGTGTCTAAAATAAATATAATTTGTGTGTTTACATAAGAAATTCTTTGGTCTATGCTCCTAACTAGTATGGTGTTTATTATCTTTCCATGCTTGGTTATTATTTAATGAATTCCTTCGTGTTTTTTTTCCTTCTCACATGATTCTGGTTTTATTTAAAAAGGCCAACCTGCACTTTTATTTCTGACAGGTTTATGTTTTTGTTCCTAAAATGTTGGGAATGATTCTCACAGTTTTCATCTTTCTAAACACTTTGCAGATATATAAAAATAGGGAAGGGTTTTAAAGAAAGGGAAAAAGAACTTGCAAAACTGCTAAAACCATACATTTGATATCTAGTTAATACTTAATTGCTTTGGGTATTTAGATTTCAATCCTGAGCCTCAATCTAATATACATAAATCATTCTAAAACTTGAAGACTGGCTTAGAGCTTTTACAAACTGGCCATGAGCTGAATAATCCATCCATGAAACACGCTTCCTTATAACACTTACATTATAGCAGCTTTAAATTTTGCTGACACTTTAGAATCCTACCAAAATAAATAAATAGATTAGATAGATTAGATAGATAGATAGATAGATAGATAGATAGATAGATAGATAGATAGATAGATAGATAGATAGATAGATAGATAGATAGATAGATAGATAGATAGATAGATAGATAGATAGATAGGTAGGTAGGTATGTCCTCACTGAAAAATTCTCCATATCAAAAGCAAAACATGCCTTTTTTTAATCCATTTATGCCAAGCAGGTTTCTGTATAAATAATTACTATAGAAATAACAATGTGTTAGAATGGGCTCTTTAATATAAGCCTTACCTCCCCTCTGAATGCAGAGGTTTGTAAACGAATATTAGTGTGTGTCTAGAAACTTATGTCCTGTCAAACACTGGCACTGTGGCACTCGCGAGTATACAACAAAATGTTCAGTGCTGAATTCGCACCTACTTAAAACCATCTGGACATTGGTGTTCATCTAACAAGTTAATCCATCACTATGGAATTTTTTGTACCTATGTTGAAGTCTACAACTTGGCAAATGTTTTGTGAGAAGAAGTTGGTGGAAGGTGTGGAAAGCAGAAGAATCTGTAACCTGGAACATGAGATGTAATGCAGAAAATAGGCATGATATAGTGATGAGTATACTGTAGATTTAAAGCGGAAATAAATTGTGCGTTTTTGTTCTAATCGGGAAAATAACAAGGTAATCTAGGGACATTTCATTTTTAATCATAAAGTTATAAAGCTATAATTACATAGGTGTGGGAAAATTCTGTAACACAATTAATATTCCCAAGGTTTCCTAAAGAATATGACTCCCAAATTATTGTAAATGTGGATTATCTCTCTATTGTGCTCTATGTACAGGAAGTGAAAGGTATAATACATTCATTTGTGACCAGATTTGAGTGATCTGTTCAGCTCTCTTATGCTTGTACTGTAACATAACAAGCAAAGTTCGTTAGTGAGAGATATTTACTATATCTTGCCTGAAATAGATCTTTCTTTAATATCACAATGCTGTAAACATTTGTTCTATAAGACTGAAGCTAATAATAATAATAATAATAATAATAATAATAATAATAATAATAATAATAATAAGTCTTCTTTCTATTGTAAATCATTGTATGTTTGAGTTCCCCTTTTTAAAATGTAATGTGTCTTACAAAATATGTAACATTCCGCTGTCACGTACTGTTTGTTCCTGTCTTTTTATTATGCCTTCTCCCTTCATGAAGAGGTTGGAGTAGTGGGTGCAGGGGCCATGTCTAGACTCTTGTATAGGTGCAAATGTCAAATAGTGTAAATCACTGTAAGTTACACTATGTTAAACAAATTGTGGTTCAAATAAAAAAGTTGTCGTTCTTGGAGGCTAGGAACTGTGAACTGTCCAGTTGCTGTTGTTTTTTTAAATTGATGTCCTTGAGAACCAGACTAAAACATTTCCTTCAGCAAACATTCTTTCCATAGCTCTCTCCTTCTGCTGTTGGCAATACACATAATGCCCTCAACCACAGCATTACCTGGAGTGTTTGGGTGCATTGGCTTCATATTTTAACTAATCTACCAAACACTAGAAGTTCCACAAAGCTCTGATCTTACATCAGGTCTAGCTGATAGACTACTCGTCTATAGGTTCAGTACAGCGACAGCGAAGATGGACAAAGCTATATTCTTTTTTCATTCATCCATCAGTAAGTGCTTTGTCCTGCTTATTGTTACTGTGGATCCTGAGACTATTCCAGGAAAACTGGTCAGAATTCACCTACCAGTATATACCAGCATTGAGATGGGAGTGACCTGAAAACCCCAGATGAAACTCACATGTTCATGGCCATGCAAAATCTGTTTTTCTCCGACAGATTTATCTTTCTCTACATAACTGGTTCAGGCTGCCTGGGTTTTTGTAAACACATTTACTGATTGCTTCGTTACAAACTTATAATTAAGATTTGATTGTAATGTGTATTTAATTACACTAAACACACACTACGGCATTCACTGGATAATTTGTCATACTCACAAACTCAAGTGCAATTTCACAAATTTTGTATGAGCTGAGATCAAAAAGGACTTCAGATTGCCACAAGAACATAATCGATCATAATTATCAATCAGAAGAGCACATTTTCCAATTACTTGTCTGCAAACTGCAATTATTCATTCAATTTTTCTGATTTTTTAAGAACCCTGAATGTGTTTGATGGCAATTTGGCAGCAGTAACATGGATGTCAGGGTTTTATCACATCCTCTGTCATCCATGTAAAGGTATTCTTCATCCTCTTTAACAGATCATATACAGTATTTCATACCTTCATTTCAGCATTAAATAAACAGCAAGGGATAGCATCACACCACAAAAATATTCTAATATGAAACAATATTGTTTGGATGTGCTTTCCAACTGACTTGCTTTATGGGTGCAAAAATATTGAGAAAAATATGATAATATGTCTATGATCACTTCTGAAGTAGTGTCCCTGTCATCTGGAAGCTCTTCCTGACCACCCAAAACCTTTCATTCACATTCATTCACCACATTCTTTCTCTGTCAACTTCCACCAATTGGTCTTCTTTTCTATCTTTACTCTCCTCTTCTTCCTCACCACCAGTGACATCTTACACATCACCATCCCATGCTGTCTGACTACCAGTACCATAACCACTGACGACATTCAACATCACCCCTTCAATTTCTAACTTCAACTGATTACCCTGTTGGATCACTCCTACATTATTCCTCTTCCTATCCACATTATAATAAAGCAGTTTGTATCCCCGTCCAATACTGCGTGCTTTGTTCCCCTTCCACCTGGTATCCTGCACAAACAGTATATCTAACTTCCTTCTCTCCATCATGTCCGCCAGCTGTCTACCTTTCCTTGTCATTGTACCAATGTTAAGGATCCCTATTCTCAGACATATACACCTGCCTTTCCTCTTCTCTCTCTGTCTATGAATGTGTCTCCCTCCTCTCTTTCCTCCAATTTCTGCCGGCACCCTCTAGGTTGACAGTGTCGGTGGTGGTCGTTGTTAACTGGGCCTCGACCGATCCGGTATGGAATTCCCACTCACAGCTCACATGTTTACATTTGGAACCTACGATGGCCAAGAAGTGCAAAACACATTAACAAATCCGGAAACAAAACAACAAATCCGAATACACATTAACAAATCCGAATACACAACAATTCAGACAACCCAGAAACGGTAGGTACAAGACACCTGTCATTCACTGAAAAAGTGTTTCCATTTAAATGCATTATAAAGATGTTACATTTACTTTTATAATACTCATTAGATAGTGTTCATTAAATAGTGGTTAATTTCCAATTCGTATTTTTACATAAAACAAGTGTTTAATTTAGCGCATTTTTTGGGTTAATTGCTAGTTGACGTACCTGCGTGATGACGTCATCGCGCGCGCACGCCACTAGGTGATGCGCCCCGATGCGCTTCATTTTGAATTAATACACCATCACGGAAGCCATCGCTGCAGCGTTCTCTGTGTCATTATTTCTTTAATTAATCCTTTTGGTACTTCTATACAGGTACAGTAGTTGTAAATTAAGACACTTATTTAAAAACGAACACTATTTAATGCAATACTATCGAGTTAAGTGAGTTAAACTGTTTGAAAACTTTTGATAGGGTGTAATGAGCTACCAGGCCTGAGCACATGCGTAGTAGTGGGTACCTCGTGGTCAACGCAAGAGACACTCTGTTATAATTACTTAAAATATTGATGTTGTTGATGTTCTTAATTATGTTATATTGTTTCAGACGATTTTATTGTTTTGTTTCAATTTAAGAGGAAGTATTAATGTAAGTTATATGTATGTTTCAGAATATTCCATTCTTGCAAAGAGCATGTAAAGTTAAGAAAGTGTGAAGAAGCGGCGATACACACATGTACTGATACTGTCATATAATGAGTTTTTGTTATGTCTATGTTCATGTTCATTTTGAATTAATACACCATCACGGAAGCCATCACTGCAGCGTTCTGCGTGTCATTATTTCTTTATTTAATCTTTTTTTGGTACTTTTATACAGGTACTACATATACAGTATCTTGAATGACAGGTCTCTTGTACAATGATCGGTAAGTTTGTATTCACAAACTATACCTACCTCTTCCGGGTTGTCTGACTCGTTGCACGAAACACATTAACAAATCCGAAAACAACGACAATTCAGACAACCTGGAAGAGGTTGTTATAGTTTGTGATTGGAACACTTACCGATCATTTGAACAAGACACCGGTCACTCAAGTTATACATGATGTTCAACAGTCTGCCGCAGGGAAAAGTTGGATGGATGGATGGAATGGGTTTCTGTGGATTAATTCTGTTATTTTCTTATATTTAAACGTAGAACACATTACTTTTTTATTTTACACATTACACATAAGATTCCATACTTGTATATCGGTAAGTTTCCATTCACAAACTATACCTACCGTTTCCGGGTTGTCTGAATTGTCGTTGTGTTTTCGGATTTGTTCATTTGTTTTCGGATTTGTTCATTTGTTTTCGGATTTGTTAATGTGTTTTGCACTTCCCGGCCACCGTAGGAACCTTCATGATGCAACCCTTTATTTATCTGGGCTTGGGTCCAGCACAGAAGTCACTGGCTTGCAACCACTGTGGCTAGATTTTAAACTAGATACTAAAACTTGTATATAGTATTATCTACTTAAACTAGATAGATTTAATACTAGATACTAAATCTTTTAGCAGATGTCATTTTTAATTACTAATTAATTCATTTTATTGAATAATTTAACTAGGCCATTCTGTAAGTTCTCTGTAAGCTTGCATGTCATATGCATGAATATGTAGTTTCATAATGCATAAAATCAACCACATGACATGCCTTCTAGAGAGCCAGTGAAGACCAGTCATTTTAAACAAGCTTTTGTTTACTCCAGCATGTCGGGAAAAAAATGCTTTTTTATCCATGTTCACAAAAACACAGATAGCTCTGTGATAGAATGTGTAGATCCCCACAAATAATAAATTGCTAAATTAAAAGTGATTTCATTTGTTTCCTTCTTAAGCAAGCCTCATGCCCCAAGTACAAATATCGTCTTCTGTGGCATTGGATGTTCACAATAAGGCATAGTTAACCATTTTATCTGGATATTTGATATGATAAGAAGTATAAAAACTATGCACAATTATTGCCTGTTCATCTTTTCCCTAATGTATTATTTTTTCAATGAAAAGACATCCATTCTAAATTATTTTTTATATTAGTTATGGTCCCCTATTTCCATCCATCCATTCATTTTCTACCGCTTATCCGGGGCCGGGTCGTGGGGGCAGCAGTCTAAGCAGGTACACCCAGACTTCCCTCTCCCCAGACACTTCCTCCAGCTCTTCTGGGGGAATACCCCGCGGCCTCCTCCCAGTTGGACATGCCCGGAACACCTTCCCAGGGAGGCGTCCAGGAGGCATCCGAAACAGATGCCCGAGCCACCTCAGCTGACCCCTATCGATGTGGAGGAGCAGCGGCTCCACTCTGAACTCCTCACCCTATCTCTAAGGGAACGCCCAGCCACCCTGCGGAGGAAACTCATTTCGGCCGCCTGTATCCGGGATCTTGTCCTTTGGGGCATGACCCAAAGCTCATGACCATAGGTGAGGGTAGGAACGTAGATCGACTGGTAAATAGAGTCGAATGAAGAAATATCTTTCTTCACCACAACATATCGGTATATAGACGGCATCACTGTAGAAGAAACACCGATCCGCCTGTCTATCTCCTGCTCCATCCTTCCCTCACTCGTGAACAGGACCCCAATATTCTTAAACTCCTCCACTTGAGGCAGGAGCTCTCCACCAACCTGAAGGGGGCAAGCCACCCTTTTCCGGCTGAGAACCATGGCCTCGAATTTGGAGGTGCTGATTCTCATCCCCACCGCTTCACACTCGGCTGCAAACCATCCCAGAGCACGCTGAAGGTCCTAATTTGGAGAAGCCAACAGGACAACATCGGAGGGTTCATGGGAGTTTGCCCAACCAGTCCACATGTGTTTTGTGGATCTGGAGAAGGCATTTGACTGTGTCCCTCGTGGTGATCTGTGGAGGGTGCTCTAGGAGTATGGGGTCCGGGGCCCTTTGCTTAGGGCTGTCCGGTCCCTATATGACCGGAGCAGGAGTTTGGTTCGCATTGCCAGCAGTAAGTCAGACTTGTTCCCAGTACATGTTGGACTCCAACAGGGCTGCCCTTTGTCACCGGTCCTGTTCATTATTTATATGGACAGGATTTCTAGGCGCAGTCAAGGGCCGGAGGGAGTCCGGTTTGGGGACCACAGGTCCCCTATTTTGTCATCAAAAACATTTTCCTAAAACATGCAGCTCTAAAATTATTCCCAGTAATTATAGCATAATTATTGTGTGCGTGTGTGTGTGTGTGTGATCTACTAAAAATTGATCAATGGTCTCAGTTAAATTCAGTCATTTTCAATTGTTTAACAGTCCAGGAGAATATTTCTGAATTCCCCCTACCACACTCTCTAAAAATAAATGCATTGGAAAGATCCCTCAGTGCTTTCATTGGAAGTGCAATGTGAGCTACTGTTTCCTCATTTTTGGAAATCTCAGTTGTGTGACAGCTACAATCTTCACAGAATTCAAGAAGAGATCAGAGAGAGAGATTTATTAGGATGTATTTTATACTTCATCAGTGGAAGGAAGAAGAGATCCACTCTGATGAAGTGTTCAGGAAAAAGGAGCTTAGTAAAGCCATGTTTCAGTGTATGAACTCTTAGAGAGTGAAGATCTGCTGAACAGGATGCTGTGGTGGATAAACTCTAGGAAACTGTGAACTTTGCCATTAAAAGTCCAGCATAATTTATGCTGTTAAGCATACAAAGCTTACGCTTATATTATTTTGAATTACAGGGTCTCAGCATACTAAAAGCATAGAGTTATAGAGTTGAGTAATCTTTTAAATAAGCATGAAGTACTTTTTTTTTTTTTTTTTTTTTTTTTTTTTTTTTACAAAAATCACAGGCAAGAATCTAGACATCTGGCTCAGATCAATTTTTTAAAAAATAGATTAAAATAGAAAAATAGTTCAAAGAGGTGAATTTTGTGAATCTTTCCACTGAGATGAATGATTTCAGACTGTCCAGTTAAATGAATTGTTTAGAAACATTGAGCATTTTACCTAAATTTGCTGGCTGATTTAAAGCAAATAAGGAGCTTGTGCATTGTGGGGAAAAAATAAAAAAAATTGTCACTTTGTTTAAGAAAAAAATCCATGTCTCAGATATTCCAATGTAGACTACTCATGCATGTGAGGAAACATTAGAAATCTTCAGCTATGAATAATGATTTCAAATGATATGCTAAATAAAGGGAGCATTTTTTCAGATCTGGTGAAAAATCTGCTGATTCAAACACTAAGGGATTTGTGAAACCTGGTCAAGGTTCATGGGCGTAAAGACCACAGATCAGGTTTGGAATATATGCAATTGAAAATGTGATTCACACAACTCACTGACAAATAATACATATAAAAATGAGTCAATTCACTCTTTCAGTCTTACCACACACCATTTTCTCTTTGTTTCCTGTTGTCATTGTCTTTTTTTCACATTTTCCCATCTTGTTAATTATGAATTTAGAGATTCCTCAAATCAAATGCATTTAAATGATTCTCAGCAATCTTTAGGGTCTAAGTAAGAGAGATGTGTTCTGCAAAGTACTCTTTGAGGGACTTTGATGCCTTAGGTATGTTATTCTTGGCCTGTGAATTTGGGGAACACACACAGAGCAAAACAGGAGGTGATACCTTATTTATGATAGCAAGCACTGGGGAGAGGAAATACTGATACAAAAGGGTAGGCAGTTCAAAGAGAAGAGGTCCATCTGTGTAAATATTACCTCGTTAGGAAGACAAATTAATTACCCATTCAACAAGAATTTGGCATGTGCTATCTGAACAACTCAAACTTACTGAAGAGTGAAAGCTGCATAGCCTAGCCATAGCCTCTCACTTCACTGTTCATAAACCTTTAAATTGTTGCCTCCTTACCACGATGACTAGTCACATCCCTCCAAAACAAAAAAATTTGCTTGCAATTTCTTGTTTCTTCAACATATGTTCAAGCAAGAACTTTCACCTTTTTATCCCCTGCCTCTAAAGTTTGAGGAAGAAAGGTCCATTTTTATTCCGTTCAGGAATGTATGCAATGCTTCTCAAGAATCCTATCTCATTAACTTGGTTGTAGGATGAAAGGTCCGTTCTCCATGTAGATCCTAAACGTGATTAGGTGGCCTTAACATGATCACATGGACAGGGGCTAAAATAGTTTGTGTGCCTGGATGCTTGTTATTTGGACTTCATGTGCAGTTTCCAAAAAGAGCAGTGCCCTTGTCTATATTAAACACACTCAAATATAAAAAGCACAGAGAATTCTTTTTCTATTTTTAAGAAAGGGTTGTTTTTGTTTTGTTTTTATAATTTCCATATAATTTTAAATAATTCATTTGAATTCAGAGTCAGAATTACTTTGCTTACATAGTCGAGAAAGGACTTTTGTCTTAGAAACTTTGTGTACTTTGCTTCATTTTTACTACATCCAGTTTCCAAAATTTTCTTCACAGTGTGCTGATTGGACAATTCCCTCCCACTAGCTAAATCTCACCTATCACACAACAACTGCCAGTTATAGAGTGCATGAAAACAACCACATGCTTCCTCCAAGACAGGTGATGCCAAGCTCTGCACCCATTCAAGCTGCTGCTTATGATCTATATCAAAGGTTAGTGTAAAACACTCAGATGAAAGTTCTACCCTCTTCTACATACTTGACCTCACAGACCGCAGTGATAGGTTTGTGTTCATTGTGATTGACACTGAAGAGAATAACAGCATCCCTTAATCTCAGATAGCGAAATTCTAAATCACTTGTTTTGGATGTTTCTAGTATCAAAGTTCTTAGGATATGTATTTTCCCTAACATTTATATGTACTTTGTTATAAATAAAAAGGTTTTTCATTAAATACACTATACTATATGCAACCATAATCAAATCAAATTAAACAAAGCTATTATACAAATGAGTCTCTAGATCTGGATAACGTTCTAATAAATCACATGCAAAATAATATATGATGATTTTTCAGTATGTTACAGTTAATAAATTGTCTCGCTGCATTCTGTAGAGGAAAAGAGTGGAAATGGGTTTGGAACTACTACTATTATAGAAAACCAAAAACCCAAAGACCTGGCAGACTAACTAGTATAAAGGAGGAGAGAAAATGTTGCCTATGAAAGAAGAGTCTTCTCTCAAGCAACCACACCTGTTATTACTTATGTAAAATAAGATCATGGGAAACTGGTGGTTGGTTTGCTTGTTTCATGGATTAGTAATTGTTAGGGTCATTATTGTGCCCACCCTAATCAAGACCTACTATGAACTTAATTAGGTCTCTTGCAGAGAAAGCCGACTGATCATTTTTTGTGGTTAGATAGGACATGGTCAGTGCCACTGGATAGATTTCAAATTGAACCTGGCATGCTGGATTGGGGAGGATTCATAAAAATACTAAAAGATGGGCCAAACCGAGCTGGAAACAAACCATGAATGGACAAATCAATATAGTCATTGTGGCAGAAGGTGAAGTACCACTATGTAGTATGTAGATATTAACAAATCTACATGAAAGTTAGCTTTCTATTAAAGATGGATTTTTTAACCTGTTTTTCCCCTTTTTTAAGGTGTTCTCCTAACAAAGAGTTGGCATTAGTCTTCACTGAATTTGTTCTTACTATTATTAGTATTATTTACTCTTAAAATAAGCTTCTACTGGTTCAGAATTCTGCAGCTCGTGTTCTCTCTAAAACACCTTATACTGATCACATTTCTCCAGCAATTGCATTGGCTTCCAATAAAATATAGAGTTCAGTTTAAAATCATGCTACTCACTTATAAGGCTTCATAATCTTGTACCACAATACCTTACTCAACTTCTCCAGGTTTACACTCCTTCACATGCACTCAGATCCTCATCTTCAATTTCTCTTGTGGCACCTCGGATTCAACTTACTACTATGGGTGCCAGATCTTTTAGTTATGTTGCCCCCCTCCTATGGAATTCTCTTCCACTCGATGTAGCGAGTGCTTGTTGACTTTTAAAACGCGTCTTAAGACTTATCTTTTTGTACAGGCTTTCTTATAACATGTTTTATTGAGACTTAAATGCACTTTGTATGTATATGCTGTTTGTTTGTGTTTTGTCTTATGCAGAGACCTGTATATTGCTTGTAAGGTGACCTTGGGTGTTCTGAAAGGTGCCATGAAATAAAATTTATTATTATTATGTCATCAATCCATCAATCTGACTGTTCCTTTACATTCAATTATATATTGTTTTTTTGACTTACAGTGTAACAGCATTACTGAAGAAACAACTCTCTCCTCTGTGCAAAACTAGAAAAATTAATGCTCCAAAAGGATTCCTTAATTAGGTTCACTTAAATACATTTTGCCCCATGAAATCACCTAGAGGTCTACAGGTCACATGACATTCGTGATAACTCAGGAAACGATATCTCAGATCGACCATCGAACTGATTTGTTTATTGAGAAAAAAAAACAATCCAGAACTCCACAAGTTTGTTTTCTAATAAGACTTATTGTTTCAGCATTTTGGCTCTTTTAACACATTTATTTAACATATGAGCAGATGCGGACTATTGATGTGTGCACATCTAAAGAATGTAAAGGCCCATAATTGCCTGCCAAACAAAAAATACTTTTTTATCAACATGCCATTTAGGGCCATGCACACAGAAAAGGTAAATCCCATTGTCTTTGTGAACACAAATCCAAAATTACTTGTTTTTTTTTTTTATTATTATTTGAAAAAACAAAAACGGAGATGCTTTAGAAGACTCCCTTGCTCAGAAGTCAATATCACAAGAAGAAAGGAAGATGTAAAATGGGTGAAAATGAGAGAGGATGTGATGAGACCTCCTATTTAAGATTTTGTATTAAATTTGTGCCAGATATTTTCTTCATAGAAGGAATTTTGTTCTAACTAGTTCCATGTGAACGGTTTGGAGGAGAATGCCGGCCAATGATTGGGCTATGGTTCAGACTGACTGAAAATGGAATATGTTGTGTTCTGAGGAAAAGAAAAACACTAAGGCTTTCTTGTATTTTCAATGTTAAGATGCTTATGAGTTTAAATGTTAGAGAGACAAGAACACACTGTGAGAACGTCTAAAATGCCATGGGATATTTCTGTCCTACTTCTGTATGGAAAGATAATTTCACAAGTATACACATAATTCAACTTGGAAAAGATTCAAGTTAATATACAGCACAGGGCCTTTCATTTGAGCATTATGGTTTGGAGTTACATATGGAATGTATTTTTATATATAGAAATACAATACAAAAGAGATTTTTAAAAAATTAAACCATATATAATTTTTATTGCTGTGTATTTGACCAAGAAGAACATTTTATATTTTCCCTAAACACCACTTCATAGATGAAACCTCAAGAAAAACTACTAAAAAATTTAAAGATCTAGATCAAAATACATACTTAATATATAAAATATTATTACCACTACCACAACTGTAATTTACAAGACGTTTGGCTTTTAAAACGGGATGTGCCTTACGCATTGCTTACCAATGTTAGTGTTGAAGGGATTGTAACTGTGTTTACTTTTTGTTTAATTTCCCCAAATCCATACAACCTAGACCAACCTAAATTTTAATACGTAAACCACATTTTTCTTCTACCAACTGATTAAATGTATGCCACTTTAGAGTCAGCCATCTACATACACTTTATTAGGAACACCTGCTCATTTTTATGCAGTAATCTAAATCTACAGCCAATCGTGTAACATAAGAAATGCAAAAAAAAAAAATGCAGATACAGGTTAAGAGCCTCAGTTTGTTTTTACATCAAAAGTTAGAATGGGAAAAAGTGTGATCTCTGTAACTTACACCACTCTTTCTAAACTCTAGGGACTACTGTTATACAGTATTCATGCCATGGTTAAAGTCACAGAGATCGCAAGAGATCACTTTTCATTTAACCATAAGTGATGCTTCTGTGGGTCAAAACTTAGAGGCAAATTTCCAAATTGGTTCGATCTGCCAGGAAGGATAATTTAACTCACAGTCACTTAATTAACACTTTAACACTTAAATTAACATTTACTTTTTCAACATTTAAAAGTTACAACCAGCATGAAGAGAAAATCATCTCAGCATGCCAAAACACTTCATTAATATTATTTTCTTGTAACTGCTTAATGATTATTACATGATCTTGTTCTCTAGATATATTATCCATGCATCTTCATTAGCAGTGACTAAATACTGCACTTAAATCTCTGAAACTGAAGCAGGTAATGATTCTCAGAACTTAAGATATGATGTGTTTAAGGAAACCATGTCATACAATATTACCCCAGGTTTCTGAGCAATTTAATCTTGTCACTTAACCTAGAGACTAAAAATCTGAGAGCCAAGAATTCTCTCTTGGGTTCATTTGCACATTCGCCACCATCATGTGTGGTCCAGTGATTTTTTCAGACATGTGTTTGTGCAGTGTTAGATAGCTTTATTTTTCTGGCATGTCTCTCTCTACTCTTAATGGCTCTCTGGCGGCAAGGTTTTCTTTGTGTGTGGTTTACAGCTTCAGACTTTCTTATAGTAGACAACTTGCTGTTTTCAATAATGTCTGCTTCTACATCAGTGGCAATCCAGATCTCTTCAAATAATATGCAGGCCATTGACATTTCTTTCACACATTCTCGTAAATTTATGTTATGATTACAAAGTTTAGACAGTCTGTTTTACAATGTATGCAAACGTATTTCTATCTCCAGGTCACTTTGTATTTCTGTCAGAAGAAGCAAGCCATTTTAATACATTTGTTCTAATCAGAGAGTATTTCCCAAAGAGAATGTTTTAAGTCAGATTATGCCAATATCTGTTTTATGGTGCATTTTTTAATAACTGAATAATTGTTTGTAATAGACCGTTTAGTATGAAAATGAACGGAGTCTGGGCAACTTTCTTAAAATGTAATTGTGGTTAGATGTTTCACTGGTAATGCAGAAATAATGGCATACTGAAATCGAACTGAATCATTTAAAAGTGAACAAACAGACAAACCATATTCCGTCTGTGGTAAATGGCATCAGCATCAAGGCATACAAAGGTGAATGGTATACTTTGCACAAGCACATATAATCATATCATGTAATTTAGCATGTTTTGTTGTTGATTTTGACTATTTTAAACTCGTATCATATTTAAATGATGGGGTATGAAATCAAATCAAATTCTGGTATTGTATTGATAACCAAATTCGTTCATGCTGACCATAGTGTTCATCATTATCATCACCATAACGGAGTTTTTTTTGTAAGTAACAAAAAAGGATGTGGTAGCCTAGTGGCTGGGGATTTGGGGGGTGTTGGATTACAGAGTGGAAGGTTGTAAGTTAAAGTATCAGGTCCATTATGCTGCCCCTGCTAGGTTCCTTTGCAAGGCCCTTAATATTCAGTTGATTAAAATGAGATATGTCACTCTGGTTAGGGTGTCTGCCAAATGTTGTAAATGTAAGGGATAGGGCAGTATAGGTACTGTATGCACAAATAAAAAAGTTATGACTAAGTATATCGTTTACAAAACAGGGTTTCATTGGTCTTTTAAGCCTTGAGTTTCATGATGCCCAGAATACAGAATTCAGTGCATTATCTTTGTCAGAAACATAGTAAAGTCAATCCTGAGAACACTAGAAGCAAGGCAGGAATACAGCCAGAATGGAATTCCACTCCATCAAACAGCACTGTGCACAGACTTATTGACACCCTCATTAACATCTTGTGGCAATTTTACAGAGTCAGTCCACCTACTGTACTGTACCAGCATGTTGTAAAAGGTGGGAGGGAGCTTGTCCTCAAACCAGAGACCCTAGAGCTGTGAAACACCAACACTACCTACTGTGCCACCATGCTGCCATATGTTGATAAAATGCAATGAGTTATATATTGGGCTGTCACATCTCTTTTTACTTTTTACTGAAATGTCCTCTTTCCTCACTTACAAGCTTGGGTTTGCTTGTACCAACATTAGCATTACCCAGCAGCTACTGTAACACCTCATTTACATTTAGACGTTCTTCTAACTCTTACCAGATGTTAGCCATTGAGAGAGATAAGGGGCTAATGCCTTGTGCTGAATAACACTTCAATAGTGTAGCTGACTGTATGCTGAAAGCTTTATCATGCTATATCATGTATAAAATAAATGTATATTCGACAGCTCCAGGATCTACAGTTATATTCTGAGCTCAGGTTACTATGCATGGAGCTTCCGTACATGTACGTTTTCTTCCTGTGTCCTTGTGAGTTTTCTCAGGGCTCCCTGGTTTCCTCCTAACTCTCAAAAACATGGTTTCTCTGGACTGCCTATAGGTGTGAAAGTGTGTGAATGTGTGTGCATAATGCCCTGCAGTGGACTCTTGGCCATTTTTCCTGGGATAGGCTTCAAATCCACCCTGACCAGAACAAAGCTATTTAAATAAATTTAAAGAACATTTTAATACAGTAACATTTTTTTTTTGGATAGTCTAATTCATATAATTTGCATTCACAAAAACATAGAATGTCATCAACCCACCAGGCTACTGTCCTCAACCAGTTTCTTAACACATTTTAAACAGTATAGAAACAGTTTTTGGGTGTTGGGGTTGGTGTTGATGTTTATGAGATGTACTCACTGTAGATGTCACACCATCAAACACTTTACACAACAGTTCTTGAGATTCACTGTGGCCTGTAAACATGGCCTCACTAATTACTCATTCACAATCACCAGCTTAATTATTACCCTCAACTGTTCCCACCTTGAATCACAGTCCCTCTTTAAAAGTAACTCACACATTAACGAACATTGCATAGTACATGCTCAGTGTGCTCACTGTCATTACTGAGCTTTTGTTCATTAATTGTTTCTATGGTTTATGAAAGCGTGACCTGTGACTATTGTTTTGACCATGAGTATTGTCTGTTAATTAGGAAACTACCTCCATGTTGCAAAAATGGCTTTACCTGTAATTTCCTCCATCTTAAACCCTCTCTCATAAGAGTAGATTATGAACTTTATTTAAAAAACATTAAACCAACTGCCAACTAAAGCACTCACCGTGATGTGAGTTTTATGCTTTGATACAATATGTATAACAGAAACAAGGAGAGGGGGCATTTGCGCTAAAAAGCAATCAACCAAATTCTCTTAGAGCTTTTAGCTGCTCCATTTCAGGGCAAGTGGCTGAGGTGCAGGTGTTAGTCCTTAAAAAAAGACAGTGGCTTGGCTGCAGAATATGTTCTTACATATTCCATTATGGCAGCCAAGAGAGGAATGGAGATCCTTTGAAGATGGCTTATAAAAAACTGCTGTGTAATAGTGTTCATTTAAGTATATGTATCTGCTTAAGTCAAGTTTTAGAGTTGGGCAGAACAAGTGGATTTAGGAGATGCATGAAAGACCATTTTCATCACATCAAATAATATCAGATACTACATTTGATAATATTGGGGAATGTTATACAGGCTGGTCAACACCCTTTATGTGTTTCATTCGTTCATTCATTTTCTACCGCTTATCCGTACTTCTCAGGTCATGGGGAGCCTGTGCCTATCTCAGGATACACCCTGGACGGAGTGCCAACCCATTGCAGGGCACACACACACACTCTCATTCACTCATGCAATCACACACTACGGGCAATTTTCCAGAGATGCCAATCAACCTACAGTACCATGCATGTCTTTGGACCGGGGGAGGAAACTGGAGTACCCGGAGGAAACCCCCTAGGCACGGGGAGAACCCCCGAGGCAAACTCCACACACAAGGCGGAGGCGGGAATCGAACCCCCAACCCTGGAGGTGTGAGGCGAACGTGCTAACCACTAAGCCACCGTGCCCCCCTTATGTGTTTCAGCAGTATTTAAATTAAGTCCTAAGGGATAAGCCTAACTATTGGCATAAGGTATGAAGACCAGTGTTTTATTCCTTGGCTATAAGAAATTCCTTCATCACATTGTTCACAGATGGATTAGGACAGAATAAATGCAGTCCTTAAACTGAACAAAGCCTAATACCCTAAAGGAACACCAGAGGGTTTGGGGCATCACAATCAGTCAATACAATGATTCAACATTAGTGTCTTCCAAATCTTTCCAAAAGGGTAAACCAAAGAAATGAGATAAGGCAGCATTCAAAACGTTTCAAAACCTCATATAGTGCCCTCTTCTCAAACATCTCAATCGTTGATGTCTTTCATCATGTAATTAAATGAATCAGAGAATAGCATACAAATCATACTTTCACAGCATCATGGTAATCTAGAATAACCCTTCCTACTTGTACATATTAGTCTCACAAACAAAGAACTATTATGTAGGGAACCTGAAATGTTGCCCAGTAAACTAGCCAACAATGGAAAATGAAGACAGTGGCTAGAGGGCGCAGTGAATCTCTTTCTTATCCTCATGGACCAAAGAAATGTGGAATATGTCAGGAATTCCAAGTGACTAAACACAAGGCAAGTGCAATGGGCCTTCGTCTTTGCATGCTTTCATATAATGCTGACTTTTTACCCCAGATCCAGAAATGGAAAAACAGATGTACTGTCCCAGATGTTTGGTGGTCCTGAGGAGAAAATACAGAAGATAAGAAAAATGTCCATTGTAGCACCAGTGAGATGGCAGATGGGAGTTGGAACAGGCATTCTTCCTGGAACTGTGTCCTCACAATAAAAACACACACCACTTAGTTTGGGTCACTGATGTGAACATCATAGCAGATTTCTCAGAACCAGTTGACTGTAATCATCCTGTCACACCATTTTCCTGTAATCAAACATCTGGCCAACATGTGCAGTCTCCCAAATATTACATCTAGTTTACTATTTTATATATCTCTAATAATGAGATAAGAAAATGACATATTATTTTGTCTATTTACAGATATTTTGTACTAGCTTCAGGTTTGAAATTGTCCTGTTTTGTTAGTAAAGATAATATTTTCTTATTTCAATAAATAAGCAAATTGTATGCCAACATGTAAAATTTAGTTTGATATGATACATTTTTTCAGTGTTCTAATCGAGTTTACATGCAGTTCATTTAGTATTAGCTATTTTAAACACTTAAACACACACTCTGTAAAGTCTCGCCAATTGGATCTGTAAATCTTAAAAAAGAAAACTATGTTTCCTAGCATATGAGGATTCATTCACTGATTGTGACCTTGGACTGCTTTTTTAGCCTTTACTTGGAACTTTTGCTAGAATATTTCTCTGATGAACCTTTTCTTATGGATCTGCATCATCATATTGAGTCTTTTAGGTTACATTAATGTAGTGAACTATATAGAATTATGTAGTAGTATCATTACTGTGTAAACCTGTACAGTACTGTCATATCATTTCTAAGATCCTTGCAGAAGAATTCCATTAAATATTATCATGCAGGCCAGAAGCTGTAGATGTTCACAGAGCCTTCTCCCCATTTTCCATGCCAGGCTAGGCTGGATGCTCTACTGAATATGTACAGAGAATGTAAAATAATGAAGAGGAACAGCATTATTCATTTTCAGTAATTGTTTTATCCTAGTCGGAGTTACAGTTCACTCAGAGCATATCCCAGGAACACAGGTGGTAATATGGAAGAATTCACCACACAAGGGACACCAGTCCATGTACACAGAACGGCATTGCTCATTCACACCTACGAACAAATGATCATAGACAGTCCACCTACCTGCATTGTTTTGTACAGTGAAAAAAAAACATGTGAACCTCCGTACAGGCAGTATATCAGTCCTTAATCAGCTAGATAAAATATCATTATTAAATAGTAGAAGAGAAACCAGACCTATAGTGTAACGATGAGAGCATTTGATCACTTTGCCTATACTATTCACTACAATCCATTGCCTTTACTTCAGCGCTTCACTAAATTGAGGTCTAGTAAAAATATAACATGTACTAAACAACTTCCGAAAAGCCTCTATTCTTTTGAAATGTAATGTTTTGGGGTTTTTTACAGCTCATATCAATGATGTATTTAGTGGTTGTTGGTTGCCTCTAGTGGCACAGCAGTGGCAGCTCTTGTTTCTTTAGTTCTAGGCATGATCCTCATCAAGCCCTTATTGGCTGTATTCAGGTCCACCCGGAACACATTATGAAGCACATAATGAGGCCTTTTTTCATTCACACACAAGCACAGACGCAAGTTCTGAGTCAACTAAGTGGACTTTGGGTGGGGTGCCACTTAATGCAGGTGTTAGGGCTTATTTTTGGCTCCTGACAGGCAGCTAAAGGAAAAACAGGCTCTGTGATGCAATGGCATAGCATTCAGATTTGTGATTGCTGTTTATTTTTTGTACATGGAATGTTAATAAGGGGGAAGGTTAGATGTTATTACCAGATGGTTTTTCTAAGGGAGTGTTTCACCTTGTAAAGATGGGGTGGAGGGGGTAAGGTAGGCAGCAGTCTCAAGAGGTCTCTGAATAGGGTCTGGTGGCAGGCTGCCCCCACTTCTGAACCCCATGCCACTTCAATGAGTTGTGTAAAGAAACACCCTGGCTCATGGGTGTGAGTAGCACACCAGAAATTGGCACTCAAATAGCTGCACACAGGACTTCTATTGATGACCTCATCAGATGATGCCTACTCAGCCTATCCGTATTTTCATGAAATCTGTCTGTAAGGGTTTTATTATAAGGTGTGTTTGAATTACTTTTTTCATTGTAAGAATTTTTTTAAATAGACCAATAAATAAAAAGGGGGAGTTTAATAAACCATGCTTGTGTACGCTTAACTTCCAAAAGAGATTATACAAATCAGTAAAGCACATAAAAGCCAATGTTTTAAAACTGTAAATGATAATGGTCATAAAATAACTCAGTCTGCTTGATCAATCATTAAAAAAAAAAAAAACAGAAAATCACCAAAGATTTAAGGCTTTAAAATAGCCAGTAGTGGAGCACAAGGCATGGTACATTTTTTCTACTTTATTCCACTTTAACAACACAATAGAACATTATACTATAAAAGGCAGATGTTTTTAAAAAATATTTAGAAAAAATTACAAAAAAAACACTATTTTGAAGATATGATTATAGTGTCTCTATTAAAGCTTAAGCTTCAATCACAAAAAAATGTAATAGGCTTGATATATTTCGTGAAATGTGATGTAATGTGATTAAAAAATGTTTTTAGTCATATGCCTTACATGTGTCCCACAAAGCACATGCTTCTCTTTTACCCAACTTGAATTATCTCTTCTGTTGTCTCTTATGCATAAGGTGTTATAAACTGAATAAATTGTACTGCCATCCCTTTAGATTGTCACTAAATACCTGCAAACGATGCAATTATGAGGTAATATATGGTTTTGTGTGTGGGGCATTAACGTTTACTTTGTTTAGCATCTGAATGTGTTTTTTTCTAACTGAGTGACAGAAAGCAATTGTTTATCAATTCACCAAATTATATTAATTGGGCATCTTCAAGGTTTGAGCTCATTTGCAATTGTTTTAACACACTGTATAGCTGTACGTTTTTCCTTCTGAGCCCTGGGCTTTCTTTTCTCTTCACTTTTCCTAAGGTTAACATTGTACATTTATAGATACTACACAATACTGCCACTATTTCATATAGGTTTCACCAAAGCTATCATTCATATATATATATATATATATATATATATATATATATATATATATATATATATATATATATATATATATATATCTCACAAATTTAAATTGTTACAGGATTAAGCCTACGATATTCTGTAGGTTAAATTAAACTATTTTCAACTCTCTCTTATGTTAAGCCTATATCAAGTCTGAATTCTTACTTCAAATTCATGGCTTTACTTTTTTATCCTCTACAGGCCTAACAGTGGAGAGTAAAAAAAACAGTAATGGAGACGTGCTTCTTCAATATCTTTTTTATTCTCACAATTTTATTAGTGGATTCAGGTTTAGTATTGTGTATTTTAATGTTGGATTTGCAGTTTTTCAGAAATCTTTCTTTATCTTACATTTTTCTGTCGTTTTCTCTGGCAATTTCTCTGCTACTATCTGATTCAAAAATCTGCCAGATTTCAGCCCACAAAGACCAAGTACAAATTGGTCATTTGTTTAACCTGAAATCCATCAATTCATTCTTTCAAGGTCCACTACTATAATACAGTGCATGTAAGTAGGATGGATGGATTATCCACATGCCTGTTTATTGCCTGATCCGGTGTTTACGAGAAACACACACTCTGATAAGCATCTGATAACCCATCTGATTTCCAGCTATGGCTGCATGAATGGAAGGCATCCAGTGCAGGTCCTAACAGTGGCTCCTATTGAGCACAATAAACCACTTGTTGCTGAAGTCTGCTCTGGCATGATCCAAAGCCCTACCAGTCCTTTGCTATGGCTTCAAATAGCTCAGTTTTTTAATGTGAGCTCTGATTAGGGATTATGGCAGGATGTGATGATAAGGTTGTTATTGATAATTGTTTTTTTAATACCTTCAGGTATGAAGTCGCTAAAGAATTGCCTTTGAGTGAGTTCATTTAGTTCATTATCTAAGAAAAACATGTCTAATTTGGCATGTGATCAACTAGAGCATGATAATCTTCTATAACTTATGTTATATAACTGTGTTATTAAAACACACTATATGCTTCGATACACCTTGTTCAATTTCAAATACTATGTTTCCCAAATTATAAGGATAATAGCTAATAACAATAATCATTTTTATGTGTTAAATGTAGGCCTATGCATATCATTATTTATTTATTTTTTAGATGCTGATGGTTAAATCCTTCCTTTGAGGGCAATTTTCATATATTAGAAAATCAGTGAAGGTTTAAATCCATTCTACTGAAGAAAATATTGAGCAGTGGAAAGAAATGGAGTTCATAATAAGAAAGTTCAACAGAGTTTCTACAGAAGTTTCAATAGACTTTGCTTTACAGACTATATCTGTTGTACATGTCCAATCACTCAAATGAGACTGCTTGAATCTGTTTATTGCAGGATACTCAAGATGAAAATCATGGTTATAGCCATCCCATATTCTTTCCTATAATTTGAATAACAATATTTATTGGTGCAAAAATTAAATGGTTTGCATGTGTCTCTGTTGGAGGTGGGAAAACAGGGTAGACGGTAACAGTGAGTGGGGAGAACAAGGTTGTCTGATGGTGGCCAAATTTCAAATCCATCCCTCTCTATTGAATACCCCATCCCATTCTCGTCTCCCCTCCTACCTCCCTTTTGCCTGGCCACAGACACATGCCTTTTGTATGAAAGGAACCAGAGAAACACCCTGTCTCTTTCAGTGGAAAAAAATACTAAGAGAGTTAGTAAGAGGGGGATCGAGACAAGAGCCAAGGAGAGTGGAGCTTCCAGGTGCTTTGCCCCTAGTTAAAAGCCCAGTACGAGTGCATAGTGAGAGTGGTCAGAGCCTAGCCAAGCCAAGCACCCTTCCTCATGCTTCCTCTCTCCTGCACTTTCCTCCTCTCGCTCTCTCTTTCCCTCCTCCTTTGCACCAGTGAGTGAGAGAGCAGTCATTCAGAAGGTGTGTCTGAAATCTACTTCTAGTCAACTGGGAGACAGCTTTGCAAGGACATTTTTCTTCCTCGCATGGACTTTAATTTTCTCCAGAGACAGAAATAGGAACAAAAAGAAGTCCAGATTTTTTTTCCTCTTCATTTTTGATAAATTAAATATCAATATCTTACTTAATCTAAGTTCTGAGATAATCCACAAGCATTTTCATTTATTTCTTTCATCGTGTCTGCTGTATTTCTGAAGATCATGAGCAGAACATAACATACCTGCAGAAACTACCTGCCTGAGACCCTGAGATATCCCTGAGCTTCTTCCTCAAGCAGAAGAGCAAGGTAATTGCACACTGAATCTTTACTTTGCCTGCTTCCACAGACAGCTGCATGTCATCTTTGAAATTGTTTCTCATATCACACTGCTTTAAGCTAGTGAAGCTGAAGCCAAGGGCAGTAAAGAAAGAGAGGGGAAACAGTGAGCTTTATTTCTCAGTCATAAGACCAGCATAATTCTCATTGCATTGGTAACACTAGGCACAGAGTAATGTTCAGCTGATTAACAAAAGGGCAGCATTCTCATTTTTTGTGAATATATAATCTCTAATATCTAAATGCATTTATATTTTTAATATTAATGTTATTTTAAATCTACTGACCATATTTCTACAATGGTTTTTGGTATTAAGGTTGCCAAAGCTCCAAATTTGTTGCAAACTATTTAATTAAAGGTTAATATTGACCTAATTGTGGTATTTTGACAAGCTTAGAGCTTTGTGTGTGTGTGTGTGTGTGTGTGTGTGTGTGTGTGTGTGTGTGTGTGTGTGTGTGTGAGAGAGAGAGAGAGAGAGAGAGAGAGAGAGAGAGAGAGAGAGAGAGAGAGAGAGAGAGAGAGAGAGAGAGAGAGAGAGAGAGAGAGAGAGAGAGAGAGAGAGAGAGAGAGCGATTTCTTGTTTCCTAGTCTCTGTGTTGCAGGTTTCAGGTAGTAAGGTAAAGGAGACACACACACAGCTGTTTTAGAAAGCAAGTTATGTAACTGCTCCACACTCACACTGACTGACACCTGGGGTTGTTTGGTCTGTATGGTGCTATGTATCCTGTCTACTGTATAATATCTAGCCTTTCTTATGAAAACTTGTTGCCTGTCAGACCCTGAAAAAGTATGTTTGAACAGCCATCAGGTGCACAGTAGCTGGCATGGCATGTAAGCTTTATATTAGCACTTTAAATATCGTATTTCATCTAAAAGATGTTATTTTTACTTGGGAGTAATGAGGAAGTGGAGTTTCTGAAGAAACACATGGACACAATGTGTTTTCATAAAACATTTTGAGTATTCAATAATAGATATTTTTCAATTTTTTGGAAAAAAATAGTACAAACACAAAACACTGGCAATTCGGCAAGCGTTAAGTAATGGATGCCGCACAGCCATGACAAACAGAACCTAATAAACGTACTTGTATGACTGACCTATCATGTTTATATCCCTGACCGAAGATGACATCTGAACTCTTAATAAGACAATAAGTTTGCAGTACCTGATACCAATGGTTTCTTGATTCCTGTTTTTTTTTACTGTATTGATTCAGTGTTGATTCATATAGTTAGATCAACTACATACACAAAGCTTTAGTGGACTGTCTCATCATAAGGTCTTTTTGTTATAGTGTAATGGCTGTACTTTTTACTTCTCATTATGTAGTGGCTTTAATAGAGTTTTTTGCATTTTTTGCAACTTTACAAATAGATTCTTGGTTCTGTCCAGAAATTTGTCCAGATTATTCCAAATAATTACCTATTACAATAGAGATAGTTTGAAATCCACTTGATTAATCCTTTAAGTGATAATGTACTGTGCATTCCCTTAAAATTAACTTCATTTGCTTCAGTACTGAGTTTGCCATTCATCTATATTCATTTACATTTGGTAGACAACCTTATCCAGGGTGCCTTACATATACAACTGAGAGTTGAGGGCCTTACATATTAGATCAACTTACTTTATTCAAGATATACCACTTGCTAAAAAGTTTTGAGAACATTTTTTCAGATGCATCTCCAGATGCCTCCAGACCACCAATGCCACAAATGTTTCAATGATTTTAAATGAAAACGATTCTTTAGCCCTTATGAATTGAGTAAAATGGGGGCTCTAATATTTTTTTTTCCTTCCAGTCCCTACAGTAAGAATGTAAATGCCTCTTAATTGCATTCAAAAGAATCCCTGGGCACCAATGGCACATGGCACATGTGGGATTTTAACTGTAGTAGATACCTTAATGTCAGCAACCATATCTAATTGTCACCCACTGCAAACAATCAGAGTGTTTTTACAGCGATGTGGCTCAGTTCCCCTTCCTAACCCTCCTCACAATGTAGTTAGGAAATCAGAGAATAACAGAGAGAGATATTTTGGCTCTCTCTGACAGTCATAACAAGAATGTGTGGTAACCATGGATGCCCATCTCTGGGGTGGCCTGTTACTTTACTGTCTGCTTTTATGATACTGGTTAGCTCTGTCACGCAGGGGCTTTGGAATAGTATGTCATTCTTTATTGCACTCCCAGCCATCTGACTCAGGCTTTGATATATGGACCAGTCATAACCATTGTTCACTGACTGATGGAGAAGTTTCTGCTCCTACACAAACCACCTCCATGGTTAAATTTGGGCAATATAATCTCAATGAAGCTACTTTATAAGCTTTTAAGTCCAGAAACCATATCCATCTTGGGAAGGTGTTTAAAGAGCTTATGTTTTTCTCTAGCTGTGCTTCTCTAGCGCTCTTTTTCTACTAGGAGTGGATGCGAAAATTCTTTGGCATGGTCACCTGCTCTGGAGAGGCTGAATACATGAAAAGAAAAGAATAAGACTTGTATCCAATCCGTTATGGATTTTTTTTGTATTCAGTCTGTAATGGAGAACTGCCGTTTTACTTCCCTGTTGAGATTTTTCCATGCTGAATGAGTCGATCATGAGACCCATGGAGACCCAGTACAACTGGAAGTATCTCTTGCAGGTTGAACTCTTGCAACCCTTACTTTTTTTTGCCAAAAGATAAAAGTGGATAAAAGAGGAAAGAGAGTTTTACTGGAAGAAGAAACTGCCTATCTCCTATCTCTTGACTATTGACAATGAGCAAATATATTCAATCCAAATCCACCAGAAATAATGCTTAATGTACATTCTGATTTTTATTCATGTGGACTTTTAAAATCCAACATTTTATTCTTTGTAATGATGTAGGATTATTTGGTGAAAGTATGCTCCTAAAGTAAAATGACCTCCACTCTCATTGTACAGACAATGTGCTGTCACATGGCTCAAATTGACTTGTTCTAGAAGAGTTTTGTGTATATAATTTGACCAGCATGTATAATAACACAGAAAAGCTAGTATAACAAGAATAGTATAACCAGAAATATAAACACTTGATATAATAAGGTTGGATTAAACATCATGCGTTTGAACTTTTTTATGCTTGTTTTGAAGCAAGCATAAAGTGTCTGAAATAGGGGGCATAATCTATTTAATTATTTATATGTATTTTGTTATTATTTTATTCATGAATTATTTTTTGGTTTGTTTGAGAAAAAAGACTTTTCTGTATGGCGGTCACAAAAGATACTTTTAAGTAATACCACTAGAGGGCAGCCTTTATGACATGCTATATCAGCAGGGAAAAGTGTTTTAGAGGAATGTTACCAATTCTGTCCCACTCCACACATATACTGTAGAATCACAGTCTATGCCATAGCTTTGCACATTTTAATGCATATACCTGCATTTTTACTACATAATAATAATATTTAACACACACACACACACACACACACACACACACACACACACACACACACACACACACACATATATATAGTTGTTATGAAATGTATTTTTTAGCTTTTTTGTGAGCTGTAACATATTGTTTTGTTTACTTTTTCATTTTGACACAGTTGCTGGTGTCTGGAAATATTCATATGATATTTAATACATGCATAACAGTTAATTCCATGGCTGCATTAATCCTATAACATAAATGTGTTGGGGTTTTTTCATGTTGTTGAGAACCACACCAGTTGAGAATCCTGTGTATTTTAGTTCTTATCATTCCCAAAGAAAGCAAAGAAAAATTTAAAGAGTTTCTGCATGTTGGCAGAAAGGGTAGGTTTCATACCTGCTAACAGGAAATGAAGGAGAATACCACTCATTCTCCAGGAAAAGCAAAGCAAACGCCTGCCTGTCTTTCAGGAACCCACACCCCCATCTCTCACCATTACCATTTGTTCCTCACTGCTTTTTGCTCCCTGAAAGGGAAGACAAAAAAAAGTTCAGGCACTCAGTGCTACAAAGCAAGAAGTGCATTCCTTTCTCAGGCACTCTGCCTTTACTCACTTTCTGTATTCTGTGCTCTTGCTCCACAAGACTGTAATTCCACCCACTCCCCACTTAAGGAACTGCAGACTGAAGCAAAACAGCAGATGAGAAATCACCCTCAAATCTATCGGAAACAGTACTTTGGCACAAGTTTGGTCTGCAATCAGCACAATACTTAGGCCACGCTAGCGATTAGATCGTGTGTACTTGTGTGTGTGCGCACATTTCATAAGTCACGGTGAGATGTCAACTAAGATTATTTCCAACAGGTTTCACATCTTCACATCGTCAGTGAATTCCCATGTTTTGTAGATAAACTAACATGGTCATGAAAAGAGACAACATATAAGGGAAAGTTGGGGAGTAAATGACAGTTAAGCTGATCACTATTTATTTATTCTTATATTCTTCATAGAAATAAAATTTTTAGTAAATAGTGTTCGGAGTGTTATTTTTATTCGTTTTATGACAAATGTTAATAAAGTGAACTATATGCTTTGTTAGGAACGTTGTCTGAGCTGCTCCAAGGCTGCTGAAATCTAACACTAATCAGAATAAATAAACATTACACTATGAAAGATACTCACTTTAGATTGGCTGGAATAGGTTAGCTATATTGGCTTTCTTTTAATATAAAGTTCTCACTTCTCAAAATATGTTCACTAATCAAGCAGGTAAAGTTGTAAAAACACTGTGGCTACAGTAGGAAATATGGATACTGAGTGTACTGTATGCTAGCTCTTGACCCTGGCTTACACCTTCTTAAATGTCAACATTTTCATGAGATGTGTTTGTGTGTAAATCCACAGTATGACTGGATTTACACTAATGACTGCAAACGTAACTTCCAAAATGGATAGAGCATGATGTTCATGTGGAATCATTTCATAAACATGGTGCACACAAATCTAGAAAGTAGTAGAAGTAGTCATAAGCTGCATATGTGTACACAATGCACTTGCTTTCATTAGCAAGCAGTGAAATAAAAATAAGAAAAATATTTTATTGTTTTACATAGAAAGGCACAGGGCATGGAGGCATTTAACAACAGCCTGGAAAAAGACCTAGAACACACTACTGTATGTATACAAATGCATCCTTGATGTACAGCTGCAGCTGAAAGAGTTAAAGGCTGATGAATGAAACCCTGCTGTTAAATGTTGGATCTGCAAAGTGATATGGCCCCAATGGGGCTTCATCTTAGTATCATCAATAGCTTCCGACTTTTGAACGTGCGTTGGCTTTGTACTGCACTCTGAGTGTTGAGCATGAAATACTGCGCAATGGTGGTAGTAACAACACTGAGTTTCTGTACCTCATTTGCTGTCTGTGAGTTCCTGTCCATCATTTTGGCTGTGTTTTTTCCTCAAATTTTGTGTTAACTCTCTTATGTCCTGCCAGGTCTTGTTCTCACATTCTCATCTCTCCTGCATATTTCTAGCTTTCTCGTTTTTACCCCTTTGAAAACGCACTAGACTGCAATATTTTTTTCCATTCCAGTGGCAGTAGAAAGAAATAGAGATGCTTATATGGTGGCGGTTATTATTTTTCCTTTGCTCACTATCAGCTCTATTAGCAGCATCTTAGCTCACTGCTGGGCATTTGTTAATGGCTCTAGCAATAGAATCAACGTTTGTTTATCAGCACTATTTCAGTACAATAAATATGTTTGATGATAGATGATTTGAAGTAGTGGATCTATCGACCCAGATTACATTACTTAACTTGAAGAAAATATTAAACTAATTCATGTTCCAGGTAACCAATGGGTAGAATTTAAGCACTGGACTAATCAATTCAGTGACTTAACTATAAGTGACGTTTAGTATTGCTTTGTAGAATGACTTTCTTATGTCTTAATCAACTGCCTTGTGCATCTTTACCTTGTGTTTTTTAAGGTCTTTTTTTTGTATGCAGGTTTTTCTTAAATGTTGTGCTATTATTCTTACAAAAACCAAGCAAAACCTTCAGGTCAGTGATTGAGCCTCCATAATTACAGTTGAAGTCCAGCTGGAGGCACTTAGTCTATGTTTTGTTTAGCTCTATACCTGAACATCAGACCCCAACTGAAACAAAGGACTTGCTTTATGCTAGATTAAATAGTAGGCTGATGTGGTGTGTTTGGGGGATTGTTTTAATTATTTGCTTAAACGTTTGATTCAGTGCTCTTGCTCCCCTTTTCCAATGAACCGTATCTGGCAGCAAATCATGACATGGGATTCCCAGACTAGAGCGAAAAACAGAAGAGAGCCAGCTCCACACTTCAGGTCCTTCAAATAAAACTTAAATTATAACTTTTCTTTGTGCTTTGCAGCCAAGGTTTTCCCCTCCATACCAGCTATAGGAGCAGAACTAGTAACAGATATTTTATTAGAACTAGGATAAATAATAGGGCTTTGGTGGCTATTTAAACTCCATTTTAAAAACTGAGTTCTGTTTTACATGTTTTCACCCAGTTCATTTAGGCTGCTTTATGGAATAGATGAATGATAACAGTTGCTCTGTAGTTCATTCTCATCGTCACTGAAGTACTATTTTAAATGTCATGTCTTTATTATTATTATTATCTTTATTCAGTTAATCCTTTATATTATAGTTTGTAATCTTTAAATGTATTAAGAATACCTTTTTTCTTAGTAACCTAATCTGGTTATTGGCTTTACTGTTACCTGTGCTTAAATTAAATCATAAAATACTCATCTATCGTACTTTCTTGTAGCTGTGTTAACACTAGCATTATAATAAGCAGATTATAGTTGTTTACCTCCGAAGGAGTCAGGCAGTTCTGAGATGCCTTTGTCATATTTTATCTCCAGGTTCTCCACATAAAATACAGACCACCCGATCATTTTGCGTCACAGAACAGACAAGCTTGTCAAGATGACCAATGATGAGAACACCCATATGTTCGCTAGGTCATCCAGCTCCCAAACACAACTAGCCACTAATGTTCTGAAAGAATGGAGCCCATGGTAGCAACAGACTGGACTCTTGCCCTGTTTGGAGAGATAAAAGAGAAAGACATAAAAACAGAATGCTGAGAATAAAGAAAAATCCATCATTTTTCTGCATTTTTTAAACAAACCTCAGGAAAAACATTTGAAAGACAGATACGTATAGATTGATATACCTAACCTTATTTCAACTTTTTGAATAAACTTCCAAGATACAGCAGTTACTAAGTAATCATCCCAAAGGATATTCTCTTGCCAATAAACACAGTATTTTAATTACTTTGTGCTTTTAAACCATTACCAAAGTGTTTCATGTGGTTTACAGCTGGTTACATGCACTGTCTCTGTCCGTTTTTCCTTCCTCGATGCAGCCAATCAAAGCTCTATTTTGTTGCTGCTGCTATAATGCAAACCAGAGATTTGCTGATTGGTGATTTGCCAATAACTCTTAAGCACAAAAAACTCTTTCCTACCATTTAGACACACAGAGTGGATAGGAATAAAGAAAAATTCTCATGTCTTACAAGCAGCAATATTCATCACCATGTGAGCGCTTGTGCAGTAATTTTCTAAGCAGCATGTGGAAGCTTTGATCTGTGAGAAGTTTGGCAGTGCTTTCAAATTGTTCACTTGCCATATTTGCTAGAAGGTAAATATTTTTACTTGATTATACAACTGAAACCTTTGCTTTCTGTAATTTGTAAGTCATGTCACAGAATGTCAAGAACATTTAAGGTGTCTAATTTTAAATGTGATGAAATGTTCATGTTGCTTCATCCATAAAATCTTTGCTAAAATTGTTAGTTTTTTTGCTTTCCACATTTCACTGTAGAGAAGTCCTTGTATGTAATTTCTCCTCCTATTAAGCGCTATAGCAAAATGTTCCACAGACCTGTTAAATTTTATTGGTCAGAATGTGTTTCCATAACAGCACAGATTTTAATGCTGGCTGCAAAGTTTATATTAATGCACTCATTTGTTACAAATTCTGTAGCAGCAGACTTAAAATTAAAAACTGCTGATGTAGTGAATTTTTGTGATTCATTTGGGGAAGGAGAGATAACAGTGATATATAAAGCTGTAATTTGTTTCCTGACAAAGAAAAGTCTTCAGGACAGATGAATTTGTAGTTTGTCTGCATTTTTTAATTTATTAACTTCAATAGTGATAAAGAGGCTGCTGAGGAATATAGCTACTATACCATATTATGAACAGGACATACTCTATACGTCCAAAATTATGTGGACATCTGATTATCACATCTATATCTTCCCCAAACTGATGCTGGAATGTTGTAAGTGCATCCTGGATGTCTTTTTCTGTTCTAGCATTAAGATTTCACTTCATTGAAAACTAAGGGTCCAAATATGTTCCAGCATAATAATGCAGGATAAATAAAGCCAGGCTGGAGTGAAAGAACTCAAGTGGCCTGCACAGATCCTTGACCTTAACCACACTGAACACCTTTAGGATGAATTTGAACACCAGGCATCCTCACCCAACATCCGTTCCTGACATCACTGATGATCTTTTTGGCTAAATGGATAAAACCCCATAGCCATGTTCCAAATTCTAGTGGAAATTCCTTCAAGTAGAGTGGAAAAATTAATGTAACAGCAAAGGGAGATTAAATATAGAATGGAAAGTTCAAAAAGTACACATGGGTGTTATGGTCAGACATCCACAAATGTTTGACAATATAGTATTATTTTGTATTTATTGTATATAATACTGGAATACTATACTATATGGACTAATTGAAAGTATTCTCACTAATGCTCTTGTGGCTAAATGGCCACAAATCTCCACTGCCATGATCCAAAATCTAATTCTTTCCAAAGGCGTAGAGGTCTTTCTAATTCTTTCCAAAGGAAAGCAAAAGAGGGACTAACTCCACATTAATTTAATGGTTTAGAATGGTATGCTAAACAAGTACATATGGGCATAATGGTCTGGTGTTCACATACTTTGGGACCATATAGTGTATTTTAACACATATTGTTAATACCTGTTTCTGTCTCAACCTTGATTGCAAAATCAAAACCTTCAGTAATATTTCTGCATGTAACTTTTCAGCTTGACTTTTATGAGTGTTACATGTAGAAAATAGAATCCTGATTAATTGGATGACTTCATCTTAACAGTTAAGTATTTATTCAAAATTCTATGTTCTTTGTTTACAATATCTGGGAAAGTAAATAATCCTCAGTCTACTGTCAGGATTGGGCTCCTCTTTACTTGACTCAAGTGACCAAGCCTGATATCCACATGTCATCATGGTAATATTGTTCAATTGATAAGATGTCAGCTGTGGGGTATCGAGAGTTCAAAGTCACCTGTAATATGAACCCTTGAGAAGACAAAGACTGAATTGTACCTTTGAGCCTCAGATGAAATGAGGCTTATCCAAGTCACAGGTTCACCAGTCCCATCTCCTGGGTGGAGACTGGTATGTTAGAAGATAACCCCTCTGATCAAAGAATTTATGATCTCCTTCAATTCAAACATTATTATTCCTGTCAGATTTATTTTCCTGACATGGGTGTTCCTCAATCAAATACTTTGTAAGAAGAGTACACTGAGAACATATCTGAATACAAAGTCTTAGTCCGTTAAATGCTGCATCTCTGTGAGGAGGGTCCGGTTAAAGGGGAAGCCCACCCTGTAATCCACAATAACAAATACAATTCTCTGAATCTATTAGCCCTCCCTACATATTAAATTAACTTATATGCACTGCTTGAGAATCAACTTCGCTGGAATCCACAGCCTGCAAACCTACACATTTTGTTGCTGAAGGCTAGTTGTGTACTGACTAATGGCAGCAAAATGTAATTTCTCACCAATGCCTAAGGTTGTTTCAGTGTTGCCTTAAAAAGGGCAAGTGCAGAGTAAAGCACAGTTGTGCAACATGTGTGTTGTGTCAATATGATGTTATATTTTAGGTATTGTATATTAACCTATATTGATGTTACTGATTAATAACACCCATGGATAATTTGTAATTAAATCATTGCTTAATAACACAATGTTAATAGCAGATGTTATTTAATACACTATTTAAAATATCATGCATTTCAAAGATAACATTTGGCTTAAAACAATATGTGATGATAACATCTGGATACTGATCTTGGTCTTCTGCATCACTGCTCGTCAGAAAGACTATTCTGTATTAATAATAGAAGGAAGAAAGGACAGAAGTGAAAGAAAGTGAAAAACAATTTAGAGACAGCTGTTTCAGTCTCCACAAGTAAAATCCTAGACAGCGTTGATGATGCTTTTATTAGAAATACAGTCTATTGCTTAATCAAATTACAGTAATATAAGATAAGATATTCCTTTATTCGTCCCACAATGGGGATATTTTTCTGTTACAGCAGCAAAAAAAAATATAAAAAGAATATAGAATAAAGACATAATATAATATACAGTGTATACAAAAACAAAAAATGTATAAAAAGAGTAGTGGTTACACTGAAGACATATTGCACACAGGTAATATTGCACATTTTTTAAAATTTCTGTTATTGCACATGTTTAAAATGCTTTGTTATTGTTTATTATTGCAGTGAAACTATGGTGACTGGTTCACTGGAAGCAGCTTTGATTATAAAGTCTTATAGCAGCAGGGAGAAAAGACCGTCTGTATCGCTCCTTCAGACACCTATACTACGAATAATAATAATAATAATAATAATAATAATAATAATAATAAAGTAAGTAAGTAAGTAAGTAAGTAAGTAAGAAAGTATATTCAGTACAATATGATACTACTGTATATGGCTAAAGATTTTTTTGGATCCCTGACCATCATACACAGTAGATTTTGGAGCATCGCTAATGGGATTTGTCTATTCAGCCATAAAAGCATTAATGAGGTTAGGAACTGGTGTTGGGTGAGGAGGCATGGTGTTGCAATTCATCTCAAAGGGGATTCAGTGGTGCTGAGTTGTTGAACTCTGGTTTGTTCCATAAGTTCAAAGGCATGCATTGTAGGCTGATTGGCATCTCTAAATTGTCTGTAGTCTGTGAATGGTTGTGTGAGTGTGTGCGCAATTGTGTCCTGGGATAGGCTGGCATCCTGTCCATGGTGTACCCTGCCTTGTGCTCCCAGTCTCCTGGGATAGGCTCCAGGTTCTGCAGGACCCAGGATACATAGTGTTGAGAATGGATGTATATATGAAACAATTTTTTTTTTGGTAAAATATTTTCTTTTTCCTTACAGTTTTATAGCATGGTTATAAAACATGGTCAAAAATATAGCACTCGGCTCCTCCTTCCTTGAACACTTCCTTCTTTTAGTTTCATAAACAAGATTCTTCAAAAGAAAAATCATTGAAGATCATTTTGCCTAACCTTACAAGGCAACAAAAAAACTTTTTTTTTACGTTTCAGACATGCCATTATATTATGATTGATTATAAATGATGAAATGTTACATTAAAGGCCATTTACTGGGTAAATTAAATAAAAATACACAATACTTTCAGTGCTTCAGCTCTCTAAACATCAAATGCTTTTTCAAAATCTTGGGTCTAGAATGCCATTCACCTAAAGCACACTCATCCATGCATTTAAAGACTTGCAATGATTTGCAGGGAAACATAAGAATTTGAAAATGGACTTCAAATGGGTTCAAATAGATCCAGACACTGAACAGATCTCTGGACAGATTTTTGCCACAGGATTTTCCTGCTTCAGCAGGAGGCATCTCAATCTCAGTGGGCATATGTGTGAAATAAAGTCACATCTCATTATCTGGGGAGTTGGATTGTGCCGTGTTCACCATCTGCACTGCCAGTCACCTCAGATACACTCCAGCCTTCATCCATTCCACCCATTTCCCTCTCTGCCCCCTTTCCCACTCTTTTGCACATGGCTGGAATGTTTCTGTAATTGTTTTCAGTTGGTTTGCCTGTGAGAGGAGAAAGGAAAGCAGTACTGCTCATTTGGAAACTGCATTTTCCTATACAGTATGTGGCTGAACACAGGAGTGAACACTAAGGGAGGAGAATATGTTTGACTGTCTGGTCATACTGGACAGTTCAAAAGCTTATACACTAAGCATTGAACAATTACCTCAATTATTCAGTATCATGAGTAATTTAACATAATTATTACTGCATTATAGACATCATTATATGAATTATGAGACTGCATGGAAATGTACAGACATGGTACCTATAGGCAAGCATACACACACACATTTCCCCTTCTATTTCACTTATAGTGATGCACACGAACATACACAGCACTATCCCACATGACAGTTTATATTCACATAGGATTTCAAACACTATTTAAGTTATTCCAGTCACATAAAGATCACAAGTAGCATATGTCTTAGCATAAAAGATAACGTATGAAATATTAAGAAAATTTATTTAAAAAAAAAAAATTAATCAGACATTGTTTATTTTGTGTTAATTTTTGGCTCGTTTTTGCCAGGGTTTGAGGAGGTATCGTTGTAGGATTTACTGTGTAGGAAGCAAGGTGTGAAAGGTTCTCATTCTTGCCATTCCACATGGGTGTGATTGTTTTTCTTCCTTTTTTTCCTATGAGAATATTAACATGAGTGTGCACCTCATGGGAAGTATATTTTTTTTGGTGTATTCCTTTAGCAGAAATCTCATCTAGATCAAGACCGTTTTTCCAAATGAGGGCTCATCAATTTGATTTATGGCCTAAAATTCTTATCCAGGCCATATAACAGCACTGTGCAGCTGAACATTCCATGACTATTATTTTTGCATTACTTTCCCATTGTTTCGAAGACCACAACAGTATTATCCTCTCTCAGCACCTCGTATCATACAAAGTAGACTGAAATGTTTTTTATAGTCACTTTCTTATATTGTACCATATAAATTATAATTATAATTTAAATCATTTAGAAAAAAATATTTGTCAGGAGTAATCATAATAGTTAAGAGCTTCTTGGAATCCTCTCTGAATGTTGCATATCGAAGATTTAAAGACAAACCAAAAAAGTAGAATGTAGCTTCATGTTAAAGATTTCTATGGCTACTCCAAAAATAAAACCATTGTAGTCATCAAATCGAAGCATATGGTAAATATTTATTGCACATCATTCCGTACAATAAATACTGGCTAACTGAGGAAGATAAATTTACATTCTGAAATTTGCCATTTGAGAACAGTTGTGGGTTATTGACCTGTTTCACCAGTACTATGGATTTCTGGCCAATCCTTTTGTTATAAACAGGCAATAGATCAAGTTCCAGGGTGTTTGTGGATACAACCACCCTGGAAGAGCTCCAAAGATCATGTATCATGTACTAAAATGGCACTTGAGCTAATCTGCAACAAAAAAGGATTTAATATATCAATCAGTGCCACAAATATTTCTGACAGTCTACAAAGGAATATAAAGACATTGTGTAATGAGTCTGTCTGTGTTTTCCTTTGTTTCTGTCTGCTGCCTTGCCCTGTTGTTAATTGTGTGCTCCGCCCACTTCTTGGTTACCATGGACACTAATTGTACTCAATCTTTCAATCTTTGTTATCGGTTCTTGTTCACTATATCTACTCTGTTCACTTCCCTGGTGTTAGTCGTTGTTGGTGTAGTATGTTGTCTGTTTACGTCTCTGTTCCTGTTCCCTGTTCTGCTCAGTGTTCTGCCCTGTTTTGTCTGCTTATCCGTTGCTTGTTTCTTGTTTTTGTTTACTAAAAGTTCTAACTGCATTTGGATCCTCACTCGCCTTTGTCTAGCCGTGACACATTGACAGTTTGTTGTCTTGTTTGTTGTCTTTGAATACATGTTCAGTATGCTGAGGCCCACAAAGCTTAGCCAAAGTGACAAAAAATGACAGTAGTCCAGCATGGATAAATTTGGATTAATTTAATATATTCCTTAAAAAATAGAAAGAAAGAAATTATTTGAAAATTCCAAAAATAAAAATTTAATCACACACAAAGAGAGAAAGAATACGTTCTTAAGTTCTGACCAAACTAATGCCTTTTCACAAAACACTTAACATAGTCACTAAAGATTATTCGTAACTATCATAATATCTGTAATAGCCATTTAGTCACACATTTGAAAATGGAAAAAAGTCCTGTGGTCCAGTGTAGTCTGCAGTCTAATAGTCTAATTTTCTTTATACGAAGCTCCTTTTATGACATAAGAAAATGTTCTATGTTGGCAATTTGGTATTAGACTCATAAATATGTCCAAAGTTAGAGTTATACTTTTGTTTAATACCATTTTGTTGCAGCTGTTAACCTAATGGCCAGCCCTGACAAGGTAACCTTGTGAGATAATGTCTCCAGTGAAAGAAAAAAACACAAACAAAGGCTAGAGAGTACAGGAATGTATTATCGTGTCAAGGATGGCCAGGACAGCCACATAGTTTGGCATGGAGTAAGTATTTCCATTAAATAGCAGGTTTAGGGAACAAGATAATTGCTATAGCAGAAATGAGCCCCCTATCATTCAACCTCCATAAGCTGCACAGAGAGCCATTCACTAGTGGATTGATCCAGCCATGCATTAGAAAAATCCACATTAGTCTCTAAAAAACATTTGTCAGACTTTGTATTGAGGGGGATTTATACTGATTCTGTACATGAAGGTGATTCTTGTTTGGGTCAGTAACGTGTTTGTCTAGCCTTTCCATGTGTTTTGGCCTGACTGTGCTGGCTGGACTATCCTTCTCCTCCCCTCTAGCCATCTGGATCTGCAGTCTGCCTCATGCATTGTGTGTGTGTGTGTGTGTGTGTGTGTGTGTGTGTGTGTGTGTGTGTGTGTGTGTGTGTGTGTGTGTGTGTGTGTGTGTGTGTGTGTGTGTGTGTGTGTGTGTGAGATGTTATAATAATAGAGAAGCACAGGTTCCACGTGGTTCCAATCTCACAGGCCTCTGACTCATGATTTGACTGGGTCTTCAAATATGGAGGTCAAACTGGGTCTCGCCATCCAGATAATAAAAGCAGGGCACGGAAATCATTAAGACAGCATTAGAGCTGCTCGCTCATGTTTGTGCTGATACAAGTCCTCCAAGTCTCTTTTGAAGAAAATAATAGTGATCATAATCGCATTAATAGAGATTGAGCCACTCTTTTCTAGCCAGCTTGTTTTTTCACAGACGTCTCTTATCCCTCCCATGAGACATGCACTTTGGCATGAGCACTTGTTTGGGTGAAAGCGTGTCTTTGGCTATTTACTTATCAGCTGTTGCGCTGCTAAAGTATGTGTTTAAATATTTGTTTGAATTTAGACTTTAATTTTTTGATTCTAATAAATTGCTTAAGAGAAATTAATTTAATATTTCATGTACTGGATATAAAAGTGTCTGAGACTGCAGCTATAAAGTTCTTAATGTCTCTATAAACACAATCTAATGTATCTATTTAGACAAATCTATGAACAACCCTAGTAGGGAGGAAATATATGTCAGATACTTAGGCCTAAATCCTAAGAGGTTTTTCATTGTGCATTCATTGTGTATACAGTATATCATGTTATACATAATGTGTACATTTCTCTGGTAGTCCTCCTCACATTTAATGTAAGGGATTGCCTTTAATTATAAGCAGCAACTATAGTGGTGGGCTAATGGTACAATTATTAGATGGTCTACTGAACAAATGAAAGCTGCAAAGTGGAATCCCATAAAAAATGTTAGCTAACATAATGTAAAACTTTTTACTTTGCCATTTAGGTTTTGTAATAACAGGATAATTATATGATGGCTTCACAATGTACTTTTATTTTGTGTAGTTTCCACGTTATTTCCTCAAAGTGTTCCTGGTTCTGTGTGTTCCTGATTTTTAGAATATCAGCTAATCAGTAAAAACCAAACCCTCCCTAATCAAAGAGCCTTTATATTAAGTTACTAGAAAGAGGTGACCTACTACTCGGTGAAAGTGTCTTGTATTCGTATTTCCTAGGTGCAGGGTTATAGTCTCATCTTGATAGATTTACTGACACTAACAAAGAGAGAAATCTGTATGTGCCAATGCCCATGTCACTTTCTCTTAATTGTCAAATGATTTTCAAACCTCATGAGTCCTGCAAAACACACCCAATCAGAGTAGAATACACACCAAATTTCACCACATATTAACAAATTATGCTGCTGTTATTGGTTGGTATTCCCAATACCCAGATTAGAAAAGGAATAATAACATCTCTTCGAATTTAAAAATCAAATAAAGTCTCCCAAAACCTATAAATCTGTACGCATTCAGCTGAACCGAGGCACACTGACTATAGCACATGCACTTGGTTTGCCATCCTGCAGAGTTATTGTGTAAGCCCAGCAGGAATGCACCAAGAGGAACTTCTATATCAAAGAGTGAACTTTAAAGAAATGCAAGGGGTTGAACAGACCTCCAAATTTTTCCATTAAATTGTGAGAGGCATTCAAGTCTGAGATCAAACAAAAAGTCTCTGTCCACAATCCAGTTGACAGGCTTTGGTTTCCTGCACAGCGCCTGCACAGTGTTAGCTTCAGTGCACATTTTTCAGCATATAGTTTTCTTTACTTCCTTACAAACCAGCACACTGATGGTAAGCAACACACAGTGAATACTGCAAAGCTGTAACGGTATCTGGGTTCTGCTCTACTGTTTTTCTGGGTTTCATTCTGTCTCATCTGATATATCACTTCTGAGTGAGTCAATTTTCACAGTAGCCAAGCCGAGACCTTCACTCAAAACAAAACCAACCACCTAAAATGTACATGTTTACTGGGTATGTTCTGCTCCTCCTGCACTCTCCCCTGAATACTACTGTACAGTCCACTGGATCCCTCAGTAGGGTGCCCTCTTTTCCCTTACATACAGAGGTTGTATCAGGCCATCAGCACAATTAGAACACAGCACAATGTAGTGCTTTAAGCAGTTACACAAAGGGTCTTTTTATTCACCACCATTTCTTTGCAGGTTGTTGACATTGATGAGTCACTTTATGGGAAAAAAGTGAGTGTCAGGAACACACACAGTCACACATTTTTTTTTCTCCCCATGACATAATACCACAGGATTGCCTAGTTAGACCATGGATCACTAATTCTACCTTCTCACCTCACTCTTCCCACTGCCAGTTTGCTTAACAACTCTTTTTAAAACAAATCTGGGAAACAGCAGCCCAAACAGTCCCAACCTAAAGAACAGTGCCCTCTCTCTCTCTCTCTCTCTCTCTCTCTCTCTCTCTCTCTCTCTCTCTCTCTCTCTCTCTCTCTCTCTCTCTCTCCAGCCTACGCGCTCTCCTTCACTACTGCTTGTTTTTAATCATAACAGTATAAAGTTGCCCACCCTACAGAGGCTCACAATCTTTGAGCCAGATATTTTCACTCACAATAGTGTTTTTTTTGGGGGTCAGGTCTGGACTAAGCGTTCATGTGCCGAGACTACGTGACCTTACCACCATCATCTTATCTTCCTTGATTCAGATTAATCTTAATTTTCTGTTGATTACATCTTTGTAGCTTAAAATTATAGTCTGTGTGGTTTTGAGACTGGAAATTAATGAGTAATATGCGTATTTGCCTTTCTACCAGCCCACAGCTGAATGCCAAGAAATGCATGGCTCAAGGAAACCACTGTACTTTTCCATGTTGTTACTTGTAAAGGTCCTGGTGAAAACATTAATAATGTGTTTTGATCATTTAGTGATACCTAGCTCTACTCACTAGCGTTTCTGATAGTGAAACATTTTTATTCTAAGATCCTATACAGCTTCCCAGAGAGGCACAAACCAAATGCAGCTTTCAAGTTTTAACTTTTTAATATCCTTTTAACTACCTTTTAAATATTCACATTTATTTAATAGTATAACATACAAATGCACCATCCATAGAGAACTGTTATTAATACTGTACTTAGTACACAAAAATTCAATTGTGCATTTCAGCTAATGATAATCAGGGCAGGTATTATTGTGTATAACCTAGCCATGACTAAATTCGCTCAGGGGTTTACTGGGGTTTGGCATGCATACAGGAATGTGAGAGAACAGGCGGAAATGGGGTTCTGGTGGATGTAATTATCTGTGCATAGTCAATGTTGTTAAACTCAGATTTTTTTTTATTTTGTATGTTTTTCAGCCCAGACAGTTTCAGTGAGTCCCAGACGCTTTAACAGTCCATTACCCATAATGTGCTTTAATTCTCATGTGTTTACGACTGGAACAGTTGTGAAAATGATTCTTAGTCTGACTCTTTGAAAGGTTTTTGAGACAATTAGGGCAAGATGTTTCCTCAAGCCTTGCATGGTATTTATGCTTATAACAACTGCCCTTATTGAATTATGACAGTTCCTGCATTACCACACAAGATTTGTATCAGTTTGTTTCAATATATCTACAATGCCAAAGTTTAGTTCAGTGGTTAAAGCAATGGGCAATTAGTGATAATATAAGGTTATGAGGACAAATCCCTGCACTGCTAAGATGCTAGTGTTTGGGTCCTTGAACCATAACCTTCAACTTCTTGGTTCTATCCTGTCTCGATTCAAGTCAATTTGTATAAAAGCATCAGCCAAATGAAAAAGTCTGTGACTCCAATAAACGAGAGCAACATAACTCTGACTATGCTATAACTCTGAGGAAGGAACTACTGAGTTAATACCCATTCAAAAAGTCATCTTTGGACATCTCAAGTCCAGCTCGAGCATCCAGGCCTGGACTACATATGTAACCCCTCCACCAATACCTCAACTTTGTGGCTGAAGCACATCTGGAGACAAAAAAAAAACAGTGAAATCTGTCTCCTTAACGTCAATTTCAGAAGCACTGAAATTTGCCTAAAAATCTGTTCTTGATATGTTCTTACATTGTTAGTAATTTGGCTATGGCAGTTATTATTGTTCACGTGAGCGTTAGCATTGTTGAACAGAGATATCGTCTCATTCTTTATACTTTTTCCAGTGTGTGTCAGAGAGGCATGTACTACATTATGCTGCTAATGGTGTGCAAGTTTGCCACATGTGCTGGGGAAATGATGTTATATGATTATTGAGTAATTTAATAGTGACTGCACATTTATAACTTCACTTGATTTTCATTAGAGGCTGTAATTCTTTTGGTGGCATAAACCATTGGCACAGACCCTATGCACAGACCATTGGCTCTGAATGCACATATTTCACTGTATTCCTGTAGGACTAGTTAAATTGGGAGCAGAAAAAAGCTGAAGAGTTTGAAGGCATTGTATAAACAAACAGCATAAAAATGCTAGGAGAGCCAAGTGTAGATTGGAGGCTTTAAATGAGACTCCAGTGAATCCAGGACCTTTCCCATACACAGCAGAGTCTAGACAGAGCAGATTCATATTGAGAAAATGATTTCAGTTGATTTCAGATGAACATCTCTTAACACCTTCATTAAATCTCAGTAAATCTACTAATGGTTTCATTCTTTTAGATTTTTTTATAGAGCAAACAACACAGCAATTTTAGTTGAATTTAGTTTAATTCCTGTGAAATATGTTATAAAATCTTTTTTCAAAAACAAGAAAAAAAGAAACACATTTTATCTAAATGGAAACTCCATGAGCTCCAACCCATCAAATTCCTAAACATCCAAATTTTATATTCCCTCCCTGTAATTCTCTCCTGCCTGTCATAATCACAATGTTCAGTAAATCACTTTAAATAGCCAAGATCTGTGCAGACACCATAACGCTTTGTACTCTCACAGGAGGACTTTTGTCTGTCTGGTTCTCTCTAACACACACATTGCCTATCCAGCAAATTATAGTACTGGAGCTTGAATTGCTATTCCCTTAAATCAAAAGTGCAAGTGCTGCCCCCTACCTTTCCCTTGAAGATATTCGTTTCTGTATCCTCCTGTTCCAAAGTAGGTGAAATTCCTCTCAGTGTTGTTATTCCAGGAAGGCTCACAATTTGACTGGCAAAACACTCTCCATAGAGCACATTTCTCTACCAAGTCAAAGCTATACTCAATTCCATGAGTGAGAAGTTGGAACAGAAAGGCCTAGTGTGGGACACTTGCCCCAAGGGACCAGAGCTGTTCCAGTTATAACGTTCAGCTGGAGACTTTTGTTCTGGTGACAAACCTGATTTAGTGAACCTGATATGAAAAAACACATCTCCAGTCCAGCAGAGGAGAAACATCAAGGTGGTGGAATATCCTTCACCTAGATGTCAGAACAACTGAGTCACTAAGTTACATCTTCCTTAAACACTTGAACTAGCACCTTTTCCCTTCTTTGTTAAATGTGTATGTTGGAAAAAATAAATAAATAAAAACCTGGTCACTCTGGATAAAGGCATCTGCCAAATGCCATAAATGTAAATGTAAATGCTTGACTGCTTGTGACCGAGACAATAATGACACATTCTAGGAGATTCTGAGTCTTCTAGAAGTCTTTGTATTACCTGACTCCTTTAAAGTGACAGCAGGATTTTTCCCAAAATGATATGTGGCCATATGGCTTCTATTGTATAAATATTGTCCCAACAATTGTTACTGCATGTTTGTTTAAACTAAAACTTGACAAATTAGGCTCTCTAAATTTTCCTGGCAAATAACAAAAGACTTTTCACCATATAATGGATTGACGTGAAACACTGATGCTGCTTTATTCACTGGCCAATGTGTGCTTTCAATGGAGACCACTGGAAGTTTGCTTAACACATTCCCACATAGCCAAAATACCCAAGACATACTCTCATACACTTTTTCAACCACACTTGTATACACAAAGACACACATGCACTCATGCACGCACACATCACACACACAGATTTAAAAAAATAAACTTCACAGTGTGGTGCTATAGTTTTTGGTACATTAATTTCTGTCAGATGGGGAAGCAGCTTGGCTTCTGAATTTCTAAAATCTTCACTTGAGTTGTAATGGGACCCTATAGAAACCTCTCTGTACTGTAAATAGAACAGAGACATCTTTAGCAGCCTGCATGAATTCTATTATAGGGAGGTTTGGGAGTAGAAAAAGTAAAGCCATGCCTTAATACTGTTACCATAGGCATGGTTACGATAGCATTATGCATTATGTTGAATTCCGTTTACATAATTTCAGGAGACAGTGATGAGAAGACATTTTGGTCTGTTAAAGCCAGTGTGTTGATATCCTGGCTGATCAAGCTTGTAGGCTGAATCCTCAACTTAGGCTGTACAGCTTTCTTACTGAGCCTGCAGTCTCCAGTCTGAATACTGTGATTTTTTTATTCTGTTCATGGGGATTTCACAAAGATTTCCTGAATCTTATTAAACTATAATCCTTCGTACTCACCTCCATTCCTATTGAGGAGCTTGGACAAATTTTGCTGACAGCCAGGTCGTGAATATATTCCAGAGGATTACCATGTGTCTTGGCCCGTTCAAGAGAGGAAGAGAAAGGACTGTGTTTGTCATGGCACATATCTGAAATGGTTCAGGGTGGAGACTCCATGGTCTAGAGACCCATGCTAAGCATTTCTGTCTTCAGGCCTATGTTGTAAAATACTTCCAGGTTATGACAATATAAACCCCTTAACCTAACCATTTACTTAGGTGTCTGAAATTTCTGGAAAATACTGAAGGTCACAGCTAGTTTTAAAATTTCCAACTTAGGGAAGATTAAAGAAAGTAGGATTTCCTATTTCTGAGTCCAATTATATGGCAACAAATATTTTACATTTCAACAAACATGCAAAGATCTCGTTAGGCCTTTTCATAAGTTTGCAAAATCTAGGCTTTAATTGTATAGATTTATTGGTTTTCTACAAATAAAAAAAAAATTTGTGCAGATATATGTGCAAATATAAGTGCATCTTGCTAAGACATATGGATATTTTTCTTTGCTAAATGAGCAGTATATTTTTACTAATAATGTGTTTTGGCCCAAATAATAATAATTTGCTCAGATGAGAAATATGTGTTGAAAAGATGTATCTATAACTGAGTCAGTGCTAAAATGCTTTTTCAGTTGATGAATATGATTATGTTTTGCAAATTAGCCACAGATGTTGCAAGCCAGTGACTTCTGTGCTGGTCCCAAACCCGATAAATAGAAAGGGTTGCGTCAGGAAAGGCATCCGGTGTAAAACGTGTTAACTTAAACATGCGAATTGTCAGTTTTGATATATGTATGTGTTGAAAGCGGAAATGAAGTTAATTGGTGCGAGAGTATAGAGTTAGGTGGAAACAGATGATTTGCGATGGCAACCCCTAATGGGAAAAGCCAAAAGTAGAGGTAGAAGATTATAATTATATTTTGCAACTTTAAAATGGCTACTGCAGTCAGATACTTGACAAATATAATGCTTAGAGCAAGAAGTGCAATGGCTAGGTCTGACTAGCTGGCATTATAGAAAAGATGCTTTAGGACTTAGGACTCTTTTCTAAAATAAATAATACAATCCTTTTAGACAGTTAAGCATAAAGTTAACTGACAAGGTTAATCAACCTACATTGGGTGATTGGTCAAGGCTAAGGTTGTGTCTGCTCTCATGCAGACAAAAAGATAAAAAAAAACATGCACAAAATGTATTACCCTGAAAACAGACTAATCTTTGTTCACAGGATTTATGTCATGTTTAATTGTAAAAGTAACTAAGAATTGACACCATGTCACCCAGTAAAAGAAAACACAATCATTTTTACATTTTGCAAACGATTGTTTATTTGGGTTTTTCACAATCATGGCAGGTTGGAATACTGCATCGATTTATAAAATCTAACACCTCTCTGCTACATGGATCCCAATGTAATCTTAGTTTGCATATTTCTGGGGCCCCAAAGCTACATTATACAAAGTTATGTGCATTTAACTCTCTATTAAATTGTCTAGGGAGCTTGACATTGCATATAAGTCTAACTTCACTGACAAGTACCACCCACATGGTCATATAAGGATACCCATTTGTCATTCCAGATTGAAGCCATGGCAAAAGAGAAAAAATGCATCCAGCTGATGATATTCTTTAAACAGCACATCTGTGTACCAAAGCCACACACTTCCTACTTTCACTCCTGCATCCATCCATCAGTCCTTATATACAGATAACTTTGTCTTTGACATTTGTCATAACTTAGACATTTGTCTTTGTCCTTCCTTTAACACCCGAGGAAAATGTGCACGATGAGCAGCCAGCACGAGTCAGCGTTTAAAGGCCCAGACATGAGCAGAAAATGGGCCTCTGCTTCATCAGGCCTTGGCAGCCCACAATAGGAGCTTTCACACAGGCAATCTGCTGTGGTAAGGTCGGCATGGGTGGGCTCTATTGGGATGCTTGGAGGAGAGAGAACAGAATGAAAAGCGAGGGTTAGAGGCAATCTAGCTAGTGCTACTTCAAAAATTCATTTAGTAAAAGAAAAGGGAAGAAAATGATAGAGGCATAAGGGGAAAAACAGAGCTTGTTAATCGGGAGGCAGGAAAGGACAGGAGGATCATATTGTGTCTGAGTCTCAGGAAAGACCGACAGACAACACACTCCATAGACCATCTGAGCGAAGTACAGCCAGCACTGAGGTCATGCAAGAAAACCCAGCTGAGTCTGTTATACTTATACATTAAAGAAAAAAGTAGTAATCTTGCATATAACAACAACTGTTTAATATCTTGCCCCTATCTAGTTTATTAACATTTTCAGTCTTGATTCTTTATTTCAAGCATTTGCTATAGTTTAGAAACTGGACCAATGAATTTGAATAAAATGGGATGGTTTTTGATTAAATTCTGAATTTTGAGGGGAAATATGGATGTGGTTAGAGGTCTATATGCTGGATTTGCCACAGAATGTGCAGGGCTAGTGTGTGTGTAGGATGAGGTGGCATGATGGGGGATTTGTTGAACATCCTATTCCAGTTTTAGTGCCCTTTTAATAAAAGCCTCCACTTATCTTGGAATGCTTTTCACTGGAACATGGCTGTAAAGATTTCATCATTCAGCCACAACAGCATTAGTGAGATATCAATTACTGATGGATGAGACGGTCTGTTCAGATAGCATTTAAATTCATCCCAAGGTGTTCAGCAGAGTTGGGTCTCTGTGCAGGATACTTGAGTTCTTCTGCTCTAACATTGGCAAACCATGTCTACTGGATAAAAAGACAAAGTTTATAACAAAGCACAAGAGGTTAAATTGTTAGGAATTTTCTGTCTTCATTCCCTTTGTTGCTTCTGGATTATTAAGAACCCCAGACATCAGTTTCTGATTGCTCTTTTACACACAATTTTTCCACTTTTTCTGCAAAATAGGAAAGAATTGTTGTGGTTTCCTGTGAGCTAAGCTGTCTTGTCTTAAGTTAACACCTGGATTGTATTTTCATCTGCTTTAATGATGTTTCTCCACAAATACCAAAAACAAAGTTCATCTCAGTAGGAGATTACCAACTTCCCTTCCACAGTCATTTATCTGTCTCTAAAAATGTTTACTGCCTAAGTAAAATGCTTTTATTGTCTTTTCTCATGACTGAAGGTGAAATGTGGAATAGTTTGATTGAAAAGTAATGTCTGGAGAGTGCTCACTGTGTATCTCAATGCTTTACATGTGCATATGTGTGTTTGGGTGTGAGAGGGAATGTTCTAATCTCTTTATGGTGGCCAAATGTCCACAAAATGATGTGACAATTTTACTGTTGTGGGACACTGAGGGTGATCCAATGTAAGGATTTTTTAAAGATATTTTTTAACTAAAAGGACACTAGGGCAATAAAAGGTAATTGTGTGTGTGTGTGTGTGTGTGTGTGTGTGTGTGTGTGTGTGTGTGTGTGTGTGTGTGTGTGTGTGTGTGTGTGTGTGTGTGTGTGTGTGTGTGTGTGTGTTAGAGAGAGAGAGAGAGAGAGAGAGAGAGAGAGAGAGAGAGAGAGAGAGAGAGAGAGAGAACCAGATGGTCTTACAGAGAGATAGAGAATGAAACACAGAGCTTGACCAGATGTTATAGCCTGTCCAGACATAGCTGTCATAGCTGAAATGAACTCTGTCCACACATCCCACCACACTGACACCAAAACCAGTTCAACACCAGAGCAATGTGCACTCATATTAACATTCTCTTTGAGATGTTCCTTTTCACTGCCTATATGTGCATTTATTTATTCATGTATTTATATTTCATCTTCAGTAAACACTTGATCCCAGTCAGAGTCCCACGGGATCCAGAAACACTGGGCATTAGGCAGGAAAACACCCTGGATGGATGTCAGTTCATCGCTGCACATGATGGGATTTTGAGGCGTAATACTTAGATTATACTTACTGTAGAGAAAAAACTCTTATTGTTAGCAGAGCACTTACCCCCCAAATATATACAAATAGATGTATACAAGCAGGGAATAACAAGAGCAGATTTTCAATATCTAAAGGCAACAAGAAGCCATATAGGCTAATAGCTGCTGGATTTCTCAAGTTTTAATACTGGGTCCTCTAGACCAATATAAAAATCCCATTTTGTGATTGCGAGTATGAAATTGTCATTCATTTGGGACACACACACACACACACCCACACACACACACACACACACCCCACACACACACACACAGACACACACACACACACACAATGCATGAGGTATGTAACTTGTAACTTATGTATTCTGAGCTTGTTGTAACTGGAATGTAATACCCATATATTCCGACATATTTATCTTTATGGATACCCTAGCGTCCTATACAGTATCTTGTTAGTTGACTTCTCCATTATACCTAAGCTTCTGAAGTCCCCATAACTAAAGCCTCATGAAGTTATTCTGATGTAAACTGTGTGTTTGTGAAAGCATGTTTCTGTAAACCGTATTACTACATCTACATCTACACCAGACCCAAGCATCATTCTTGAAGCCAAGAACAAAATACAAGCAGGATTAATTATGTGCTATGGTTCAACAAGCATTTAAAGAGAGAAAGGAGAAACACATCTGAATTATCAAGGAAACATTTTCCACATCTTGTGCACCTCTTACCAAACCTCCCTTGCTCTCAGTATGTAAAAGTCCTGTTTGGATGAGGTGGAGCTGCAAAGGTAGGGTGATTAAATTAACATGCCTGTCACTTCACTTCACAAGAGCCTTAGCTGAAGATCATTGCATAATCTCCTGTGGGAGCTGGAAGCCCTTTGGATGAAGGGATGGATGGAAAACTGAAGGCCAAACCTGTGCTAGGAGTGTAAACAGCTTACATCATGCCTCAGAAAGCTCCTGCAGCATTAAACGGATAATTTATTTCTAATGATTCTGTGAAATGTCGGCCGAGCAGAGAGATGGCTGCAAAGTATAGACCCCCTTTTGTGGTCTGCTTGTCAAGCCACTTTTTCCTGAGAAACATTCTCTGAGAACCAATTTAGCCAGGCCTCCATTTCAATTTAAACACATGAGCTGGTTTAGGGCCACCTCTAATGTGGCATTCCATCAAAACGTGAGTGCATTCTGTGCTGAAAACAAGCTTTGCTGATATAATTGCTTGCTTATGTTTGCTCAAATCTGAATGGTGCTCTCTGGGTGAGTTGTAAGTGGCAGTTCACAAACAGTAGTTTAAAAAATAAGCAACTGAATGATGATGGTGGACAAGGGAGGGGTGTCACTAGTGCAAACGTTATGCTGTAAAGAGGATTCTAAAAACCAAATGCCCATTTTCCTTCTCTCCCTCCAACTCAAAAAGTGTCAGATACGTACCCTCAAAACACATCATTTAAAAACATACACACATTTCTTAACCCCACACACTCTGTGTTAATTACAAATGTTTTACTATATGAATGGAGGAAAATTGCATTGCTTTTCTGGTTTGTAATGGAAGACTGAAGATCTTTAGTGTCTTTGGTGCGTACTGTGTCTCCACCTGAGAAGGGCAATAGTCCACAAGGCTTTTTGTGGGTTTTAGTGTAGTGCACACTCCATAAACTTTGGTAAGGGCCCTAGAATGGTGCGAAGGTGTTGAAAAGAAGATCTTTTTCCCTGAGAGTATTTAATTATGGCATGTAGGGTTTTGATGTTTTGGTTGTCACTTGAGCTGCTGTGTTGTTTTTAGAGATTACACTATTGGCCTTGGAGCCAGTGCTTTGCAGTCATTATAAGAGAAAAAAGTAAATTATCAAGTTGATGTCTGTTTCAATGTCTCCCAAAGAACTTTCAGTAAAGGCTTCACTTTATTATTGCTTTATTGATTTACATTATTATGATGTGTTAGGAGAATAGGTAGAGAACCGAGCTAATTCAATGTAAGTATGCCATACAGTGTGTATTAAGGGCTGGTAGCAAGCTTCCTTATTTTCCAACCTTTTCTAAAATAAATATTCCCTTCTGTTTTAAATTTTGGCAGCTATTACCATAAATTCTTGGAGGAGACCTTTTTCGGAGAAATCTGTTTTAAATAAATTCACTGACATCTGCCAGATTGGTCCATTTTAGGCTTGGTTGAATACCTTTAATTGTCTTGAATGGCCCTGGCTTCTCAGAGGTTCTGGGCTTTTATCTTCCTCTTAGCTAGTTGTTTGGCAATCATCCATCAATGTGTGCATATGGATGTTTAAGATCTCAGTTTCAGTATATATTGTAAACATAAAGTGTGTGAATACGTGCAGATACATGGGTTAACACTTGGCCAGACAGATTGCGTGAGACTATTTAACTGTGTCTGCAGCCCTTTACAAGAAAAATATTTGATAAACAGATTGTGCTGGCCTAGAGAACAAAAGTCATGTCTGATTCTGAACGCGAGAGTGTTAGGACGCCTGCTCCACATTGGGTACACTGTTAAACACATCTAAATTACTCCCCCCACAAAACCACAGCCACTAGGATTAGTACCACCCCCTAGGCAACCTCAGCCAAGCATTTAACCACCAAACACTGATTTGCCACCACCTCTCTCTGTTTCTGTGTCTCTTGTTCCCTCTCTCTCTGGCCTCTGTGCTTTCCTTCCCAGTCTGTTTTGTGATTGTGTTTTTCCTGGAGTGGGAAACAGCTACATTTGAGAGCTAAGAGGAAGCATATGTTTTTTCACAAGCGCTAACACAGATGCTAGCACAGACATGAATATCGCTCATGGTTTCTGAGCTTCACTTCTTTACATGGCAGTAAAACCCGATGGCAAGCCACAGAACTATGTGCTCACCATGGCAAAAAAAATTGCACACCGCTAAGAGGCCTCACCATGAAATTTCAGCCTAACCATTTCCTCTGGGAGAAAACAGACCCTTCATCTCTATTCCAGAAATAATAATAATAAAAAATGAAAATGATAAAAGAGGCAAAAACCAGTGAACCACAGTGAGTTTGGCAAAGCAAACAGGCACAGAATGCCCTGTTTGGAGTCGTGTTGAGTGGGAAAACATGGCATGGCTGAGTCTTCTTCTGTATGTCTTCAGAGCAAGCAGTTACTGTAGGTCTATAGCTTTGGGTGTAAAGGGAAAAGACAGACATGCATTAAATTCAGGACAGATTTTATATTCGTTTATTTCTTTTAGATACACACACTGCAGTGTGCACTACCACAAAAAAGCTGTATTATTTAATCTGTTTTATATTAGCGAATAGTGCCCAGGCACTGCACATGAATTTATTCAACGAGCTCAGGCAGTGATTTAGCTGACCTTTAGGCTTTGTTTGCATTTTTGCATTTTGAGTGAATGACTGTACTTATAATTCACATTGTCAAACTGCAGAAAGATGAGGAAGTGCAGCAGATTAGTACAGTGTCCAAACAAGGCTATCCAAGATTCAAATACAACCACACTTAAATTCATGGTCAAGCTGAAACCCATAAACCATTGAAACCATGCACTGTATGTCCATGATTCTATCAGACAAGATTTTTTAACTGCTCCTATGAGCAGTGCCTTTGTTCTGTCCAGCAGGACCTCCTCATTCTGAAAGTACATTCTGCAGTACTGATGTGGAGAGCTGGGAGACATTTTGATTTCCGGAGTGCTTGTCACATTCAATAAAAGTACAGGTCTGTTTGACCAGAAGGGAAAACGTCTGGAAACCATTGGGACAAGAGGAAAAGATGAGTCCAAGGATAATATTAATGCTTGACTAGAGTGTCTAAAGAAACTATACATATGTGGAGGGTAGATCAGGGCATTAGTATTAGAGTACAGTGTATAAGAGTATAACAATATAAAAGCACAGTGAACCTAGCCTCAAATCCTTGATATTCCAAATTTAATTTAATTTCACTACCTGTCTGCTCCCACCCAGTGGCATGATGAAATGTAGGCTTATGAAAAGGTATGATGTACATGAGGATCAAATTATTTAAAAATGACTTCCACAAATTAAAGTAAACAGGTACAGCCTGAAACAGACTGTTACCAGAAATGACAAACAAGCTAAACGAACAGTCAAGACCACTAAACCCAACCCTTTTTTTCATGCTAGCACAAAACTGAACTACCTACCCAGTTATCCATGCAGAACAACCATGCAGAACGATACCTTCATGCTGTACAATAAGCAATGTTACTTAGTCAGAGCTCAGTTATAAGGTAGCTGTTACCTTTGAAGACTCTGTAGCGAAAATGGTTTATGTTTGGCAATGTTACAGAGTGTCTCTCAAGCTACTAGCTCTACATCTGGTGGGTTTAGGACTTAACCAAACTTGCCAATTAATTCAATACAAATATGGACTCTGAAAAAGATTTTGGAGTGGAATTTTTAACATTTACTTTTGTATTAAGTTTGCTAAATGTATTAAGCCTACCACAATTAATCTGGTGTGATTTAAGCTATTTGGCACATCTGGCTTTTAGTAATGATAAATGCATTTCACCGGACTTGTTTAAAGTTACTAAACTTTGACATATACCAGTCTGTGATAGTCGATCAACTTATGTGCCTCTGATCATAAACATAGTAAATAATAGTAAATAATTCAGAATTTCTGATATTTTTCTGAGTTCTGATTTTTTTTTAAACCTCATACAAGTATAATTTATCATACCAAATATTACAAAAATAAGTGCAAAATATATGTTAATGTATATTAACTTATTTTTATTCTGTTTTTCTTTCCACAGTTTGGAGATTCTGAGCAAAGAAGACAATGACACTGGTATCCATATGTGTGCTGCTGCTGATGTTGGGGGGTAATGCTCTATGTGGTGGCTATGCCCCTATGCCCCAGATGAAGTACATGCAGCCTATGATGAAGGGTCCAGTCGGCCCTCCTTTCAGAGAGGGGAAGGGTCAGTATCTTGGTAAGCATTGCTATCTAATTGAACAAAGCACATTAATTGCATACATATAAATATATGCATCTAAAATATATAAGATTAATATGTCCTAGTATTATTGTCACTATAGGACTAAAGCCAAATTTGTAGGCATCCCATTTCCTTTGATGAATGCTTAAAAATGAGTAGCAAAGATAAATTATACTAGCCAATTGCAAGACCTTTAAGTGATTCACTGTAACATAAAATTAAGCCAATAAAACTAAAGTAATTTGACTTATAAACTGAAGATTTAAAAGTGTTTCCTTTAAACCTATAAGAATGCCACATAGGCAATTTCTCGAATGGAAGTATCACACATGGACACACAACATAATCTCTGTGTTTTTAGTCTGAGAATTAGACTCTCTCTAGGCAGTGAGTGGTCAGGATGAAGAGCCAAAAGTGTGTCAGACGAAGGGAGTAGCAAAGATGAACAATGAGAGGACAGGAACAGGTTGTTGTTTAGTGTCTCCTCTCACCTCTGTGATTTATGAGGAGCATTGTGAAAGTATCAGAGGGGGATAAGAGGAAAAGCAAAGGCTAGAGAGGGATTGAGAAGGTTCAAGTTAACTCCCTTTGGAGCAGTATTTCACAGGTGCGTTTACTTCAGTCCTGGGAGGATAACAAAGGAGGGAAAGGAGGGGAAGGAAATAGTGTCAGAAAGCATGGTGAAAGACTGAGGGAGCCAGGATATGATGAGAAAGCCAGGACAGGCACTTCTTTCTTTACTAAAACGAAAAAAGAAAAAAAGGTAGTATCTATTTCACAATTAGTTAGAGGGTGAGAGAATGGTGTAATGTTTACAGTCCTGAGCTCCTGACAGACATGGTGATTTTATATGATTTTTATATGTCTGGACAATTTAGCAAAATAGCCTCCCTGGTAGGTCAGAATACTTTCCATCTCCTTAGGTCCATTTTGTGTTTTGATAGTGCTCTCCCATGTCAAATAAATAAATAGAAGAAGGAGATACTTCAAGCATTCCAGATCTTGACAACATATATTATGAACCTATTAACTCTCATATGTTATTAAATTACTGGAATTTCCCTTATATTTTAAAGATTTTATAAAATAGGGGATAGTGTTTGGATGCAAATATGATTACTGGAAATATGAATGGGGTAAAAATAGCTTGTATAAATATCTCATACATTGTGGCCTTCAGATGTTTGTTCCAATGGATCTGATATAGGCTTGAGTGATCAAGCTTTGGAAACCTACAAAAAAACAAGTCAGCAGCTTTAAGCTCTTACCCACATTATTAGTGTGTGTGGATTCTATTCCTTAATGCAAATGTTTTCCTGGAGGGTTCTTTAATCAGTTCTACCTAGAGCAGTCTCTAAAGGAGAAGCCTTCTATTTTAGCATTTTACCCTTGGGTGTTGCCACCAGAGGGTGTGAAACTGAAGAGTGTAACTGGATACACTTGTGTTTTTGTTCTTGATTGTCTAAGAATTGGTATAAAACTCTGTAACACTGTTCACTTAAAAAAATTATAATTCTTTATAAATCTTAAAAATATATATGTCTTATTTTGAATCAAATACCTGGGTGTAGGTGGCAGACACTTGGTGATTTGCCAATTCAGAAAAGCAAAACAATTTCAGAGCCTTGAACTTATCTATAAGGCCAGTGTGACTGTAGTAGGCTAATGCATGTACTACCATCTAGTGGAGGATACAAATAACACACAAGGAATAAACAGAATATGCCTTTGCCTGTAGGCAAGGAACCAGTAATTCTGTGCATCAATGATTTTCACATTAGTGACACTGTACAAGACAACTGTATTTCTCAGTTGACTTTAAGAGTTCTGTAGTTTACTTGGTGAAAAGGTATTAAAAATTGTATATACTGCTTTTTATAAACATAGCCAAAAGCCCCACCACAACACTGGTACACATAGCTGACAATAGCAAACTAGCCAGTTACATCAGCTAGGACATCAAAGAGAACACAAATCAAATCAGTTAATCACATGCACATCAGAAAACAAACAAGAGAATTGGGAACATAAACTGGATAAGAAAAAACATGCACTGCAAGCAGCCGAATATGCCTGTTTTGCTGTTTATTTATATTGCCACCATGCTCGATTAGCCACAACTGGCATGCATGAACATTTTATAGTGTTGAATTTATTTGATAGAGTTTAATAAAATAAATTTGACAATATAATCAATGCAATTTAGCAAATATTGAAAGTATAAAAGTTTTGCAATGCCAAAATGTAAGATATCTATATTTATTGGGAATGACAAAAACTCACAGTGTTATTATTATTCTGTTCCGTTACTAATTCTGTACAAAATGGAATGGGTTTGTATTTCTTTGAGTTCAGCAATTTCTGCAAAAATGTATTTGCATTTTCTTTCCTAGAGTATCCACCTGCAATGGAAGTAAAAGGGGAGCCAGGCCCACAAGGGAAACCAGGACCAAGGGGACCACCCGGCACCCCAGGATTGCCTGGGAAACCTGGAATAGGAAAACCAGGTCTAAATGGTCAGGTAGGACCCCAGGGGCCAGCAGGGTTGCCAGGAATTGGAAAACCAGGCCTACCTGGTCTGCCAGGAAAAGTCGGGCCCAAAGGACCACCAGGCAAAGATGGTGACAAGGGACTTCAAGGTGAGCCTGGGCCACGTGGATTATCAGGGCAACCAGGATCACCTGGTCCTGCAGGTCTCTCATTAAATGGAAAACCTGGGCTTCCTGGCGTTCGGGGCCAACCAGGATCTAGGGGTGAACCAGGACCAAAAGGTGTTCGTGGTTTACCTGGTGAGCAAGGAGTCAAGGGGGAAAATGGCAATGGCAATCCAGGTTTACCAGGCCCCAGGGGACTTAATGGTATTCAGGGACCTCCTGGACCTCCAGGTAATCCAGGTTTGGGCAAGCCTGGGCTGAATGGGCCACCTGGTCCTTCTGGACTAAAAGGAGACCAGGGGCTTCCAGGAGACCAAGGTCTTCCGGGGAAACCAGGGTCTATAGGACCACAAGGGCCACCTGGAATAAGTGGATTGGGAAAACCCGGCTTGGATGGTGTACCTGGTAGACCTGGTCAAATTGGACCAAAAGGTGAACCAGGTCCAAGGGGTGCTAATGGGTTTCCTGGAGCTCCAGGTTATGGCAAACCTGGTCTTGCAGGACAGAAAGGAGACAGAGGTCTTGGTGGATTACCAGGACCTCATGGTGATAAAGGGGAACCTGGAACAGGAGGTTTACCAGGGGCTACAGGGCCAACTGGGCAGCCAGGACCTTCAGGTGTACCAGGTCCAATGGGTCTTCCAGGAAAACATGGCTTGCCTGGTCTGAAGGGAGACAGTGGTCTGCAAGGGCCTCCTGGCTTGCCTGGAATCAAAGGAGATCAGGGTCCCAGTGGGTTGGCAGGTAAACCTGGCCTCCCGGGGGATAAAGGGTTTCCTGGACCAAGTGGAGCCACTGGAAAACCGGGTCCAAAAGGTGATGCTGGGCACATTGGTTTGCCTGGTAATCCTGGACTGATTGGGCCTCAAGGTCCCAAAGGAGAAAATGGCCTTTCAGGGTCCCCAGGATCACGTGGTATAGCAGGAATTCCTGGGATACCAGGGCCCACAGGCCATATGGGACCACAGGGTATTCCAGGATTGAAAGGAGAGCAAGGCCCACCAGGAGCCCCAGGAAATGGTAAGAATGGGGAGGAGGGAAAACCAGGTCCACAGGGACCACCAGGAAAACCAGGACCTAGTGGACTAAATGGCCCCCGAGGCCTTCCAGGCCCACCTGGCCCACCCGGCCCACCTGGTCCTTCTAATGGAGATACCAAAGTGGCAGTGTCAGGGCCTGATGTTGGTGGAGAAACAGTACCAGGTCAAAATGGAAAACCACAATATAGAATCGAACTTTCTGCTACTGCAGCTCCTGCTTTCACTGCTATACTCACAACACCCTTTCCACCATCTGGTATGCCTATTAAATTTGACAGGACTCTTTACAATGGGCTGAATGCTTATAACCCAACCACTGGCATCTTCACCAGCCCAATGCCTGGAGTTTACTACTTTTCTTACCATGTTCATGTAAAGGGAACCAGCCTATGGGTGGCACTATACAGAAACAATGTGCCTGCCACATACACATATGATGAATACAAGAAGGGATATATGGACCAGGCATCAGGAAGTGCAGTCTTGGAGCTAAAAGAAAATGACCAGGTTTGGGTACAAATGCCATCTGACCAAGCAAATGGGCTCTACTCCACTGAGTACATTCATTCATCCTTCTCAGGCTTCCTACTGTGTCCAACATAACAGGCCATCTTACACATCATTCAAATTCTAGTAGTCTGCAGTCACAGTAGAAATGCCTATAACAACAAAAAACAGAAAAGACTGGAAAACAGAAAAACCAAGATAAAAGTAGGACATGGAAACTTTATGCTGTTTGTGTTTTAGTGCTTTAAAATGTCTGAATTTCTTATGGTTTTACATTAAGTGTGTTTGATTTCTTCTGCATATAGTATGTTATTATAACTGTTGTATTAATATTGTTGTTGTTATTCATGTACTTGATCTTACTGTTGATTGGAATCAGACAATGCGTAAGTAACCGTTTTAGCCATGTGACTGCACACTATGCCAAAATGGCTAATTCAACTCCATCTTTTTGACTCTGGGGGAGTGTGTTCCCCTGACCGCAGTCACATTTAATTTGAACTTTCTCTTTTACCCCCTTTTAAATAACAGTCAGTTTTATATTTCTCAAATTATTTGTAAAAATAAGAAAATCTTAATTTTATCTGTGCTAGCCTGGTGTTTCTAAGTGACTAAATTAAAACAATTTTTTATTTTTTTTGTCTACAGTCATACATGATACCATTCATTGCTACTCTTTGTGATTTGATTGTAACTATTGTTCGTATTCTTGAAGTTTAAGCCTTTACTTGACAATTCAAAATGTTTACTTTGAATGCAAACTGAGCTTCTGATGTGTAACAATACTAATGACATCATGATTATTATCTCTCTCTCTCTCTCTATAATGCTAGCATATATTTTATGATTACATTTCAGCAAATAACCAACAGTTAATTGTTTGCCCATTAACATATGATTGCTTGTATAGCATACTGTATGTAAACGAGTCTTTCACTTCTTTCAATTCTCAATAATATCTATTCTGATATTCAAGATAGTCCATTTAAAAGAAATAGCATGATATTGGCAATTATCCAATTTATCAATTATGTACTTTTTAAACACTACTCATCTTCACTATTAGATAGCTATGTGTTTGATGTGTCAAGTAATCAACAAGTGATAAATTTTCAAATTATTTCTAACTTCCCAACTATACTAACATTTAAAACTTAAAACTACATTTAAATCAGTTCATGTATTTTGTAGACAGACATTAAATGAACAGATTTAATTAATGCACTGGGTTCATGTATTAAAAATATTAAATAATTCTTGTGTGCTAGTATACAAGGAATCAGACATGGTGGCTACTGAGTGTTATTAAGTGAATTATCTTTCTGCAACAGATGCTGTTTAGCCACCTAGCCTGTCATTTCTATTCTTTGGAATATTAAATTTATTTCTAAGTCATGACGTGCCATTTTTCACATTTACCAAATTAAATGTAACATGTGAATAAACTGTTGCCATACTATAGCATTGACTGGTTCAGTGTCAGTTATGAATGCAGGAAATGATCCAGACTACTGTGAAATGAAATAAGACATTACAATGGGATTTTCAGTTAAGGCCATATCAGCATCTAAATTTTGTAGTCTATATGTTTCAGCCAATATTTTCTCTGTTCTCATAAAATTGGGACAATTATTAGTTCATAAGTATATCAGAATTATAAAATATTAAGATATATATAATAAACATTAAACAATAAACAAAAATTAAAACATCAAAACAAGACATTAAAAGTGTTTATCTAATAATCAGTTTGAATGGCTTTTAAACAAATTGATTATACAGCTGATGCAAGAGTCACACAATTATTACTTTTTTTATATACTTGCATAAAAGCAAAAGATAATTAAACACTTACAGGCTTGTAAGTTGCTTTAACTGTGGTGCAGTAACGGCTATTGATGTATATTATACTATCAAAAATGCATTAAAGTTGTCAGTTAAAATTAACTATTTTCAATCTTGCTATGCTTTAGATTGACTCATAATAAAAAAGAAAAATTGCTAAAGTGGAAGACAATAATTGCCTGTCATAAAATAAACAACATTTTCAGGAAGGCATAATTTATACATCATCTTGCCTTTGAAAACATTTCATGTACAAAACAATTTTATACATTAGCCACCACTTTTTTCACAAGAATACAGTAAATACAGCAGAGTTTCTCATAAAGCAGGGCAGTACTATATTGAAGCAAAGTTTGTCTATCATACTTCAATCTTAAGATGTCTAGATTGAATCAGAGCAGAGCAATAATAAGTAACAGAAATAAATATGCAAAATAAATAAATGAAATAAAAACTGAAAAGAAGCAAAAAATAAAAATCAATATTATTAAAATTATCATAATTTATTTGGGTTACTACATATACTGCTAAATATACCAGTGTGGTCTATCAGCATTTTCTCAGCAGCGTATGTCTACTTTTTAGATACTTAAAGCATAAGATGCATATTTCCATTTTTAAACATGTATGTAAAGTTTTGGTTTTCAATATTGTCAATCCTGCTTCTTAATGTCTGTTTAAATTACAGATTTTATTTCAATTTTGTTTCCTTCAGAGTCCTTTGAAAAACAACAACAACAACAACAACAACAACAACAACAATAATAATAATAATAATAATAATAATAATAATAATAATAATAATAATAATGATAATGATAATGATAATGTCTGTAAGGGTTTTTTGTTGTTTTAATAAATACAAATAGTTGGTCCCATTTGCACATGAATTTCATGAAGGTGTATTTAAGCATATTGACAGATTGACAAGAAACAAAACATATGATTAATTAATTGTATGTATGTGTGTATTAATTATTTTATTATTATTAACCTATTTAACAACATAAATACGTTACCTTGTAGTTAGCGTACTATTGTTGCTTAAGAAATGATTTTTCACTATTATTTCTTTCACTTTTTTATTGTACCATGTATCAGACTATAGGAGTTTATGTTTTATCTGTTGCATTGATGCTGTGCAGAAGACATTATCTGTTGAATGCACTCCTTTGACTGAAGGTTTTGTCAGTTTATACATACTTGATAGTATTGATACAACGTCAATAAAGATTTTCTTGAAAAAATGTTGATTGCACTTTTTGTATTTTTTAATCCCATTTCCCAAAAACCAATCAGTGAACACCATTGTTGTGCCACCCACACAGTGTTGTTCTGTTCTTTGCTTTAAACTCCCTCCATGGCTATATTTGCATTTAACCTAAAGATAGTTATTCTATAAGTAACTGATTTTATTTAAAAAACAAAAACAAAAACAAAAAAAAACATTTCTATTCTATTCCTTCTTCATACAATTTCTATGTAAATACTCATGTCGATTAATGAATATGCAAATTAGTTCCATCGGTTAGTCATTTTCTGTGTGAACCTGAAAGGCATTATTTATTACTAGGTGTGAATATGAATATAAGCTTATTTAATAACAGTACTCATGCTACGTCATGTGTCGTGGCTCACTCTTTCCAGTCACTTGACTCTATGACTCAAGAGTAAAGAGTCGATTCATAGAGTCAAGTGACTGGCTCACTCTTTCCAGTCACTCTATGACTCTGAATCAAGAGTCAAGTCAAGAAGCTTCATTCGAAATCTTGGCCGTCTTACAAGTACGATTCTTTTTTTCTGACATTATATCTCAAGTCGGCTGTTCATTACGCAAAGAGCTGTTAAGGTGTCACGCAACCGGCTCTGAAGAACAACCTCTTTCTAGATAAATCTTGCGACCGAGTCACTCTCTGAGTCACGCCCCTGGAAATAACTGTCAAATGGCCGTTTGACGTAGGCGTGACGTCACGACGCCCCCGTTTGGCTCTACGGCGGTTTAAATCCGGATACGTTTGAATCGATTCTGAGTTTGATTCCTCACGATTCTTTATGAGTATGAAATAAACACTGTCATATTAATTAAACGTTTAGTCTATTAAGATGACACGGTGTCTTGGCGTTTTACCACGTTTATTGGGCTAGATATGAGCATTTAATTACCTTCTAATTTAAAAATACAATTTAGTAAGAAATGCTACGATAAGTTAAGATACTTGAGCCAGCTTCATTAGAATTTATTTATTTATTTATTTATTTTACATGTATATGTTTTTCCAAATTACCGAACCAATTTCATTGTATAATATTTGATTCTTGGGTTTTGGAGAATCGACTCTTTTGCGAATCGATTCCAAGCCTTTGTAGCCTCGCCCCCGATACTACTGAGTCGAGAGAACAGACTTGTTTAGTGTGTGACGAGGAACCAAAATAAAAACTAGCGCAAAAAAAAAAATAAATAAAAAACTTGCTCCTGTACGTCTTCTCAGCGATTGTCACGGGATTTCAATGTTCATCCTGTTTGTTGTAAGTAGTTATAAATCCCTGTCTTTTTTTTTTTTTTTTATAAAAATACGCATTTTCCTGCAGCAGCAGCGTCTCAGGGTAGTTAGCTAACAATCGGTCGCAGCTAGCCGGCTACTCAAGTTAGCTACCATAGCAGGCTAACGGGGAAATGTGGCAGCCATTTGCGAGCACGAAACATTTCAGAAGCACGTATAATCTATCTGCTTAGTGTTTCTATGGAATATTTTACAGCATGATAAATTGTTTTTGGATTGTAATATCTTACAAATATGTCACAAAGATGTATACATCTGGTTTAGTGCCGACTGGTTAACTAGCTAGCTTAGCAAGCCACGCGTTCCATTTGACTGCCAGTTGCCTAGCAATAAAAACTAAAGCTACAGACGTCTGGAGTACCGTGTTTTTGAGTGTCAGCACAACGTTAAGCTCGTTATTTTCGGTTTTCTATGTTAACCAGATCAGAGTTAGACCTGTATGTTAAGCTGGCTAGCTGTTCACGTTAGCGCGGTTGACGTTGTTACCGCTTCCGCCGGCTGGTAAAAGAACGTAGCATTAACTATCCGAGTCTTCAGTCTTGTCTAGTTGTCTATTTTTAACAGAAGTGTTAACTCAAACAGACTCGTCATAATGTTAATATTATATAGGTTATTATATAGGTTATATATAGGTTAGAAGAATCTCTGGATTCGTTTGAAATAAGAGTTTAGATAGAGAAGTCTGCAGTTAACATAAGTATAGATTTTTTTTATAGATATTTCTATGTTTTAATTAGTCATTCATTTTCTCTCTCGGCTTGTAATGTGTGTGAGATCCGCTAGTTATTTCTTGCTGTTTTCTCCTTTCACCAAGATGCACATAGATTTGTGACAAGTGTGAACAAGTGTACTGAAGCATGTCTGGGCATGATCAAGGGCATTAAAAATAATATAACCGGTTCATTCTTTTAATGAATTCGTTTATAAAACAGTTTATTTAATACGACATAAGGTGATCGACGCGTTAGTAAACAAACACTAAACCTACCCATTTCTTTTTAATGAGTAGTGAACGTTTTTAACACTTCATTAACACTCAACACATCATTCAGATAAACATGGTTTTTAAGTAGACTGAGTGAGATTGAATAGTGTGCTGGTTTAATTTGTACTGACTTTAAAACGACGTTTAACAATAGATGCTCTTGTATGTTTCTGGAGTTTTATTGCATGATTTACTGTAATATCTATAGACAGCATATTAGTACAACACCTAAAGTAGTTTTATTACTCCCATTAATTGATTTTTTTTAATTGAAGTTATTACTTAACTTTATAGTAGCTATAAACAGTTAGTCCCTTTTCAAGTAGCCACTCTCGCTCTCTCACTCACTCACTCACTCACTCACTCACTCACTCTCTCATTCACTCACTCACTCTGTCTGTGTGTCTGTGTCGAATTCGATAAGATGAATAAATGCAACTTGTGATGTTACAGAGAAATCGAAAAGGGCAACCTTGTTTGTCCTGAAGACTCTACCATGATTGGAAAACTTGAGTACAATTTGAAACTGCTTAATTGTTAAGCTTAGATTATGTTGAGGATCTGCCATATGAGTTCTATTGTCAGTGGTTATTATAGAAATGCACTTTTTATATAAACTTGTGGTTTGAATTACAGCTGGCACTACTATCAGTGTTGTTGTAAACACATGGAAAATGTCTTTTAAATCTCCCAACTTATTCATTGCACTTTCACTATGCGGCTAATTTTTAGAGCAAATTCAGAAGGCCAAGTATTTATATGACTGTTACAGCAACCTTTAACACTTACTTAACTGGTTAAACTTACACTAAGCATATTACTTGTTAGGAATGCAAGTCTTTATGCTTCATCATTGTGTCTTATAATCATATAATTAACATTTAACTAGGTGTCCATATCACTATTACTATCAGATCTTTGACCTGGAAAGCTGTTTACTCGCTGTCTACTCTGAAGATTCCTCTTGAACTGTGTTTTAAAAATTTTCTGCATCTTTTCATACCAAAAGTAAAGACCTATAGGCAAGAAACTTAAAATAAAGAAGCCTACAAATAAGTTAATCAACATAACATATGCTGAATTGTCTGAGTCTTTATTTGAAATTGAACATGAACCACATAGATGCAGAGATTACTCTTGCCTAAAACAAGAATGCACCTGTTTTCAAAATAACAGTTTGACATTTCTGGATATATATTTACTTCAGGTGACAGGTTTTGTAAAATATTTTTCTTTGTGATTGTATATCTCGTATCTTTTTTAGTTAACGGTTAAAAATGCAATGTTCTCCGAGTTTATCTCAAGGTTTTTAAGCTCACTGTGGTTAACCTTTTCCTCTACATTCAATGGTATTTCTCATACATCTTCAGGACTTTGCACTTCCGTGTACATAGTGATCCATATAAAGGTACTATTTCCATGAGAAGATCCGTTTGACCTCTATCCAGCCTCTTAATCTTAATCTCCTTTTCCTAATCTCATTAATCATGCTAGTTATCTAATTTTTTGTTGTTGTATTTTTATTTAAATTGTAAAGTTATTTTATGCTAAATGGTATGCTTTGATCCAGAAGCTGTAAAATATACATTTTGCCAGTGAGTAGACCTGGAGGAGGAAGATCAGAGACAAATGGAGCATAAAGACGTGTGTATATATGTATGATGTGAATGTTATCACTTTTCAGAATAGTACAGATTGTACATGTGAGTAGACATGGAATCACTTGGCTTCTTAACACGGTTGTTTATTGCATTTACATGTGCCTCTTATTTTACAAATTCACTGTTACAGAAGTGGCAACGGCAAGGAAGTGACACGACTTGTGGCAGTATTTGCAAGTGTCTGCACCTTTACAAAATGTGGCCGTGAGTTGTTAGTTGGTATGGTAGTGGTTTTGTTTTCATTTTTGCTCCAACACAATTTGTTCTGTAATCTGTCACAGCACAAATTGCCAGGTGATGTTAATGCAACTATTTAAATACAAATGTGCAGTATTGGTGCTTTTATTGATGTTTAAATTTGACAAAGGTCTAGGGACAGTAATTAAATTGATAGTCCTTCATATTTAAACAATACACACATTTGTTTTCTTTTTTTAACACCAAACACATTTGTGTTAATTTGTTTGATGTGTTGTGGCCAAAGGGAGCTTCAAAGATTGTTGACACTGAGGTCGGTTTTGGAAAACTGTTCTGTTTTCGAGAACGCTTGCTATGCCGGTAGCCACTACATATAGAGGTTGACTCAGCGGTTCAGTTTGTATTTGGTTATTTTAGGAGTCACCATTTTCATCTTGTAGGAAGATTTTAAATAGTTGATCTGTATTAATATGATATTGATCAATTGTAATTATTTATTACATCTAATTTTAAACCTGACAAACCAAGTTGAATCTTTTGTATTATTTTGTATATATCATGATACTACAATATAAATACTTCCATTTTTTTCCAAGTTTTAGTTTTCTACATAATGTCTCTAAAGCCATTTAATGAAAGTCAAATTTTTGCTCGTCAGACAATCAATAGGAATTTCTTCCAGCTTTAGACCACACATACTGGAGGATTGTCTATTTCATTTACCTTTACAGCATACAGCATATTTATTGTGTCATATCTAAACTTGAGAGTACTTTGTTCTTTGACAGCTTTCTGAATGGTTAGTGTGGTTGTAGAGTAAGGCAGATATTCAATTAAAAGGTATATTTTATGCCCTCCATGCTTAATCCACTGAAAACTGGCCATAACTGGAATATCACAGACACTGCATTGGTGTCACTGGTGAATATGATCTTCACACTATGTGGTGTTTCCTTCAGTCTGGAAGTAGTCAGTTATGAACTCCGGATATTTGGCATCTGACTGTGGGTTATGCGTCTGTCAGAAAACAGCGGCATTATAATACCTGCAGCTGAATTCTAACAGGTTTTGCAGCAAAAGAAACCCCGGCATCTAGTACATCTGAGCTCATTTGAGCTACCCTTTCTTCTGGTAGCTTTAAATCCCTCAGTAATGGGCTGTTGAACTTTCAGGGCAGACCAAGGCAACGATTCCCTGTTCACTGTCTCTTGGCAGTGGCACCTGTCTTGTTGCTGGTGTTGTCATGTACAGCTGGTAGCACTTTGCACTCTAGGGCCCTGACCCTGTGTTCTCTATTAAAATATTCCCCAGTGTTGTGTGCACACAGCTTGATGCACTGCCATTGCTTCTTGTCAGTGATGTGATCGGTATTGCTGATAAGCAAATAAGCTGCCTTTACTGTATTGATCTTTATCTTAATAAGTCACGTTTGTGCTTAGATCACCCATCATCAGTTTAACAGAAATATGGCAAATGAGGGAACGTTTCTTCGGCTGAAACAATTATTTCAGCATATGTTTTTGGTAGAATGATTCCCAAACCAACAGCAAAGAAGACTGGTCCTTAAATTAACATGTGATTATTAATTATGAGTCTGACCATATGAGGATTATGGGGGCGAATCCTTTTTTATGGTTGGAAAGCACTTGTGGAACGCAGGCAGACGAGCCACTGGAATGTGTGTAGCCTCAGGTGTATTTATAGCTGCTGGGCCTATATTCATCAGTTTTATTTTCAGCCCTGATTAAATACTGCATATCTTAATTATGCGTTAAGAATCTGCCACATACTAAACATGGACACTGGTCATTATTTTTATTTTGTCTTACACCATCTGTGTGCAAGTTTTCAAGAAACGCTCTGCTGAGAATTGACACTTCTCGTTCCGTTGAGTTTTGTTGAATATGCAATGTTGAGTGTTTCTGTTCTTGTCAATTCAAGTTCCCCTTCCTGTAGTCAAGTTTCATTAATCTCCTGTGTTGCTGTAGCACAAACAAAAACCTGACCACAAAAACACTCAGCTGAAACTGGTGTCAGCACATGGTTAAGTATTTAACAGCTGGTACCGGTGGTTGGTTATGTGAAGTTTTCCTTTATCTCACTCGTCATGTAGAATAGTTTCTAAATGTTACCGGTTAAAATAAATGGATGTTAATGTGAAATGTTTTACCTAGCTCCTTTTTTTTAAGTAAAAAAAACCCCTGCAAATTCCTGCCTGAGTGTTGGCAACGCTTAACCTTTAATCTTAAAAGCTCCAGTGCTCCAGTTTTGTGTAGAAACCCCTTCAGGCAAAAAGAATGCAGAGTGAGGGGTATGGATTTACATCTTTCCAACTTGTTGTTTTATGTATGTTCATTTTAGATCCATCTGTGTGTATGTGCAAAAGTGCACTTTGGAAGAAGTGGAGTGTCCTGTCTGTGTTTGGTCACCGGCTGCGGATCTCTTTCATCAGAATGATTGTGGAATTTAACCTCTCGAATGTTGGGATAATTGTGTGGGTTGGTGTTGCAGTAACTGTGTGGTTTTAGCGAATTGATGGTATATGGTGGTGGAGTAAAGCAGCTCAAACTGGTCTAGGACCTTGGACGATGGCCATGGTAACATCTCAACTGAACCGGTGCCAAGTTGTCAGCACACCAAGTGAAAAATGGGGAATGCTTACAGACGTGTTAATGTCAGCCTAAAGATGCCTGCAGTTTCATATTTATGTTGCTGTAATGAGAAATCTAACACGTGTTTAATTCTAGCATGCCTTGCATAGATATAATAAGAAACTTTGTGGAATAAGTATGTATCTGTTTGTAAAGTCACAGTAGGTTTTATGTGTGTATGTGTGGGTGTTGTACACTGTTTTAGACCTTTTAAATACCATTGTCTTCTGGGTCTGATACCTGCACCAATGTGGACTGCATCATGAGAGTGCACCAACATCAGGGACATTTCCAGTTATTGGATGTCTTGTATGCCTTTGTGTCACACTGTTATCAATGGGTTGTTTTGCCCTGTTGCTGCACTTTGTGAATCAGCGATTAATGACCGTACTATCTCAAGGGGAACACTGTCACCTTGGCCTGAGAACACGGTTGGTGTGTACTGGGTCAGAACATTTGTCCTTTGCAATTGGGGAAGGGTGGGGTTTATATGTCTGAGTATGTGGGTGGATATTTTACCTCTAGGTCTGATTGGTATACTGTACACACATCAGCGCATGGTAGATGTCCTTTGCTACTTGTCCTCTAAAATGATTAGGATTGTTATGGCACTGAAGTTTTGTCTTTGATGATTCGACTAAGTTGTCCTATACTATTCTATAACAACGCAATACTTTGGCAATGAATGAATGAGAATTTAAAAGCACCCAGAATTCAATTTGTAAGCCCTTAATTGCAATTTATACCATTTAGGACATAAAAGCTCATAATATTCTACAACAAACAATAAGCATTTACATAAATGCCTTAAGTTCAACAGCAATTATTGTAACCACTGCAAGCTCAACATTGGAAATAGTCAAATGTATGTGAGGAGTGGTGGGTGTTTTTCACACCACATGTATTGTTCAAAATGGGTTTCTATGTTGCATATCTAAACTATACCCCTGCTTATAACACTCCTTTAATGTTAGGCTACAAAATGACATGAATATGCTTGAGCATACAAGGAATTTGTTTGTCATACGCTTCCAGTACACAGAGACAACAAGATGACAATTCAAAAAAATACACACGTAAAAAAATTGAAAAACAAATTGTATGTACAGTTGTGCTATAGATGGTAGAACGGATCAGACTAGAATGAGATGCAGGGATGTACTAGAATGGAAATGGTAACCATTTATGGTAAAAGTTCAAAAAGTGGATGACTTGGATGCGAGGGATTCAGAGTGACTTTCTGAGCCTTTTTCCTCACTCTGGATATATACAGTTTTTGAAGGGTGGGCAGGGGAGCACTAATAATCCTTTTGGCAATCATAATCGTTCTCCGTAGTCTTCTGATGTCTGATTTTGTTTCTGAGCCAAACCAGACAGTTATTGATTGTGCACAGAACAGACTTGATGATAGCTGAACAGAACTGTTTCAGCAGCTCCAGTGGCAGGTTAAAATTCCTCAACTGCCTAAGGAAGTACATCCTTTGTTGCAGTGGTCCCCAACCTTTTTTTCACCGCGGACCGGTCAATGTTTGATAATTTTACCATGGCCCGCTGGGGGTGGGGGTTGGCGGCTATACAATTAAAATAAAATTAATAATTTTACTTTAATTATATTTAAACATGCCTTTTTAACTCACTACAACGCTAAATCAACGAGAACCCTGAGCGTGTTTCTTTGCAACTAGGTTCAATCTGGGGTAATAAGAGACAATGACACCTGAAGTGTGTTGCTTATGTCCAGTTTATTCCGTTGTTTTGTTTTGGTTGCCGTCACTGCAGAAAACCCCGCTTCACACAGATAGCATGTCGGAAATGGCAATAGGGATTTAAGTGCTGTGGTGGCAATCTCAGGGTATTCCACCATGACTTTAATCCAAAACACTGGCAGAGTTTCTAACTTTGTAACGACATCTGTTTCGTGCTCATTTTTGCTCATTTGAGGGTTAAATTTGAGCAAACACAATATACACGTACACTAAGCACTGTTAAACATGAGAGAGTACCGGTGAACAGAGAGAAGAGCGATACACACCTCCTCTCTCCACCAAAGCTACAATGCCACTGCCGCTTGTAGCTGCTCAGCTCCAGACGTCACCTAAACCCGGCCCGATATCATATTTTGCGCCTGCGCGGTATTGTTGCGGCTTTAGGTGACGTCTCTCAGCTCCCGGTTATTAACCTCTCATCCATGGAAAGTCACACAAACCCGAGAGTAAATAAAATGGAAATAATTTAATGTTTCTTGGGCGGCCCGGTACCATTTGGCCCGGGGGTTGGGGACCACTGCTTTGTTGGGCCATTTTAAGTTTAAGAGTGGTGTAAATGTGAGTGTCCCAACTTAGATGGTGGATCCCAGGAACGTGAATGCCTTCACAACAGCCACAGTGCTGTCCATGATGGTAGGTAGGGGGAGTACAAGGGGTTTCTTCTGAAGTCCACTATCATCTCCAATGTTTTGAGCGTATTGAGCTCCAAGTTGTTGTGACTGCCTCAGGCAGCTCTTTAACCTCCTGTCTGCAGGCAGACTCGTCTCCGTCTTTGATGAGGCCGATGACTGTAGTGTCGTCCGCAAACCCCAGGAGCTTGACGGAGGGGTCATTAGAGGTGTAGTCGTTGGTGTACAGGAAGAGGAGCAGTGTGGAGAGAACACAACCTTGGGGGCACCAGTGTTGGCGGAGTAGCTGTTTGACATGAATAAAATTGACATGACCAAGAAGAAAATTCAGTAGCTGGGCTTCATGTCACCTGCACTGCTTCAAAAAAAGCTATGCCTCATACTTTTATTCCTGTACAAACTCAGTAAGATGTTTTCATATTAGCTTGCAGAAGTTCAGCAGGACATAGCCATGTAATCTGCTAAGTATATGTCTAGCTTATGATGCATGTCTGAAAGATTTCACTCAATTTGAGACCCTGTTGGTGGTTTGCAGTGGATTTCTAAAACTTTTTGCATGTTTGGTTTTTGCACGTTATCTCATGTGTTCTCAGCTTGTTTAACTGATATAACTTCTTTTTATGTAATGTAAGAAAAAATATGACAGTCTTTGATTCTGTTTTTTTTTTCCCTAAAGCTGAATGCACAAAGCATATGCAATATGATTCGCTTACAGGCAGAATTCAGTGTTAGCTCATCTTGGCCTTTTTAAATGAGAAGTTTACTGACTCTCAAATTTGTTGTGTATACATTACATGGCTTCAAAAATCTAGAAGGATTTTGTAAAATGGAGACACTATTTGTCCAAAGGGGTACAGATGTTTGCAATGAAAAAAATCTCAATTTCAACACAATTGTTTCTGTATCTTGCTTGTCCCTTTTTGGTCATGTATATACAGCAAAGAAGGTTCAAGAAACAAAGTTGCCTGCCATCATACATATACATTCTGGTTTTAAATATCTTCAAATGGGGATAAAACAGGGGTTACAATCCTGCTGCTAAATCCACCTCTAGTCCTTGCAGAAGTGTATAGGTATGCAAGTTGACATGTTGGTTATCTCTCTCTCTCATGCTGCTGTTCTTGCTGTCCCCCAGCCCAAGGCCACTAATCTCTCCCAACCTATCTGTAGGCAGTCTGAGATAAAGCTTCACACTACAGCTGCAACCCTGTCTTGGGAAGGAGCTAGTCTATACAGCTGACTCAGATATTACCAAAGTTTTAATACACCGCATCATGCAGAGGGGTTGGGTCTGGACAAAATCCAGTTGGTGGTAGTTTCTTTTTTCCCCCTGTCACACTTGTAACTTTCCACTGATTACCATTGCCTTGCTGGTGAGAGGTATCAGATTTGTGTAATATCAGGTAATTTGTGTTTCTCAAATAAATAATTAAGAAGAGAGGTAAATGACAGACTCCGGTTTATCCGTTTCCAGTTTTCCATGTATTCAAATGGAACAAACTCGTACAAGTATAAACTCATAGCTTACTTTGTTTATGCGTATATTTTTCAGTGCCTTACACTGGTTAAAACATTGGATATTAAATGCAATATCACTGCATTTTTTAGATCTAGTATTGATTTAGTATCAAATGTTAATACTATATCATTTTACTTGCTATCTTCAAGTGTACTGTATCATGGCCTGCTTGGCATTAAGAATTGTAGCACACTTTTTACGAATGTCTTCTGATTATTTTGATTCAGCTTCTATAACAGCATCTTGGACACAAGAATGCAGGTTTTATGTAAATGTGTTCATTCTAATATTTATTTCTATAATAACAGTAGTGGCTTGTTTGGTGGACATACCACAACCTGATTTTAGAAAGTGTCATCTTTTGATATTGTGAGATGTTTGTTTAAGGTTAAAGACTTTTTCCAGTGTCAGATTTGAAATGTAAGTTTTCTGACCAGAGATTTGGAGGAGGATGGCTTTGTGGATCCTTTTTGTTTTGGGAATTGGTTTTGTTCATTTCAAACGTAACACTCCAAACTGATGAAATGTTTGTTTAAGATTGTCATTTAATTAAAAAGCTTAGGAAAATTGCTGTGATATAAGTGGAATGAGAAGCTTCGGGAAGTTAGTGTTAAGTGTAATTCAACTTGGTGTTGGGCCTCATTCCTTACTTATTTTATTGCCTGCTCATTTTAGGGTGTTGTTTAATAGTGAAGCTAAATTCTCATTATCTTTCTGCCTCTAACCTTCAACTAATCAGCTCCTCACAGGCAGCTCTGTAGTCCAGTGAGCGCTTACATGCTGTGACTTCTCACCCTGGCTTTTTGGGTATCCGAGCAGCTCATGGTTGTTTTTCACTGAGAGACACCGTACAGTACAGCTCAAGTGCCTTGGAAGGATTTGTAGCTTAAATTGAAGGGATCTGAGGAGGATTAGCACTCTGGAGTAGGGCATGTTAGCCCTTCCAAAGCCCCATAATCCCCCATGTTTTCTACAAGCAAGGGAGAAGTAGAACAAAACATTAATGAAGAAGGCTTTTCAGGCCACTTTTGATAATCCCTCTATGCTTATATTATACCTTTCTTTAATACCATCAATTATGTATGTATGTATATAAAGATTTATTCATTCTCATACTGATTTATTCTTTTCTTGCCATTGGAGTAAATTTACTACTACACAGGAAGCAAGGATCTCACAGCTAGTCTAAACTTTAACTTTCAGGCTAACATTGCATGCATGTGTTATGAATAAGGAGAATACCCTAGTTCCAAATGTGCAAAGTCATCCTTCCTAGAGTTCTTATTTTCAAGCGCCTATCAAATTTAGGATTTAGTGTTCACTTTATTCGTAGATATCTGTCCTCATTATCGTGCATTATCACAGTGTACTCTGTAAAACGGCTGTTTTCTCTAAGTCCCAGCTGCACAGAGCAGTCTGTGAAAAGAGAATAAGGAACAGATATTGAGGACAGTGAGAATAGTGAGTCACATAAAAAGAAGAGTGGCACTGTTACTGTGTACTCTGTGAACTCTTTGCTAGTTAGCGAGAAGCTGCATTTCACAGAACACTAAGCCATTTCTGAGAAGTTCACATTTTCACTTTTTTTAGTTGTCTGTTCATGCCGCATACAGCTGGTGTGGGGGTGTGTGTGGCTGGCGAGGTGTATTACGTGAAGGTTTCTAACACAGCGTGCACCTTAAAGGGGTTTGCCTAGGTGCTGCGAGGGAGTGGGGGGTCGGAAGTAATAAAAGGGAAAGTGCCTTCTGTTAACCGCACTGTTAACACCTGCATCAAATTTTTCCTTAACATTCATTCATTCAGTTTTGGTTCATAAAAGAAAGCTGAACGTACTTTAATATACTGGTAATTATATACTTTTAATAAAATGAAAACCATATGCTATGGTCTTATCAGAGAGCAGAATCATGTTTAGAATGCAAGCTTGATTTGTGTTTTTATATATATATATATATATATATATATATATATATATATATATATATATATATATATATATAAATAAAGCAGAAGTGCATTTTATTTGCACCGTGACTTTGGAAATAATTTTCGGATTACAGAAAACTAACTTTAACTTCTATTTGATGAGAGGGTTCAGAAGAGACATGTTAGACTGGTTCATGCAGACAGGAAGTGTCCAGTAAACTTATCTTCTCTTTACAACTGTGGTGAGCAGAAAAGTATCTCACAATGCTCAGGCTACTCTCAGTATGTTTAACACAACACTTAATGAGACGATCTATTTATAGCATGGGTGTCTAACCTGTTTGGATGCATCAGCTTGTTAGCATTACACTTGATATCATGTTGCATCTCATGATGAGTTCAACACAACAACAGTCTATGAAACATTTCATTTTGTCATGAAGACTTGCCATTTCAATTTATGCACATGTCACTTGCTTCTCCACCTCTGCAATGTAGAAGAAGTGTAATTACAGGAAGGCTTGCAAATGTGGCAGCTTGATTTGCAAGTGTTCTCAGCAGATCAGAGGAACTATTTCAAGGTTCAGGCTAAACAGCTGCAGTCCTGTTTACTGGATGTGAGCTCAAGTATGCTATGTAAAAGTGTTCCTGATGACCATATTAATTTGCCTAAGTACAGTGTAGTGTGTGTACTGTAAAAGTATGTCTTGTGCTGTGTCTCAGTTGCCCTGTGGGAATACATTAGGCTCAGTTACCCTCTTTGAACCAGTGTGTCAGTGGGGCCCTTTGTTGCAAGTTTGAGAATGCTTCTCTTGATTTTCTTAGCCCAGGTCTTGTTTGCTCCGTTTCCTTTGCCCCAATCACACGACCTTGTACCTTAGTTTCTACTTAAAATGATCTGTTTGACTGTGGGCTGATAATTCAGTGGCCTGTTTTGGATGTAGTTTTTGAGTTCACACGTTCTCCAGTGAATTATAAGGTCACGGTCTAACCCAGGTTCTCTGAAGTTCTTTCACAGATGTTTATTGTCTGAGAATTGTGTACTAAAGGCCAAGAATGACTGGACAACTTTTCCACAGTGCATGTTTTATGCTACGTGTATGTAGTTCACAAGTTTTTCTTCATTTCCACAGTAAAAAAAAATTGTGTTTGTGAAACAGCAGCTTTCGTCCTATTTTCCCAACCTAGTCCTTTTTGTTTTATTCCTTTTATTCCCTTTATTTTCACCCTGTTTCTATTGGGTGATCTTTAGAAACGATCTTTATTTCACGGTAGCGGTATATATCACGGAATAATAATTTTTCAGGTAAATCAACAAAAGGAACGTGCTTAATATATTAAATACCACTTTAACACTTTAAACATAAAGAATAGGCTTTCTCGTATTTAGCATTAGTAGTGAATGAGACTCTCAACTTTTAGATCAACCTCGCCATAAACAAGTTACTCGTGCTAGCATGGCTAATGGTTACATTCATGTGACACAGTTTGCAAATTAAAATTTGTCTGCTCTTTGTCAGCCTTTGTAAACCCGAACCACGTCCATATCACTGATGTCGCGCCTTGTTTCACAAGAAGTTCCTCCTCCTGCTCGGGATTGGTTTGTGGGATTTCTTTATCAGCAATCATGTATTTCTCCATGTTTTGCTTCTTATCTACGCTTATGTGCCGCTTCTCAATCATTCTCAGATTCAGGCGTGCTACATGTGAGCTTAACCACGCCCACTAATTTAAATTTCACGGTATGCACTGAATAGAAAAACCTGTAACGGTAAACATTTTATTCCGCGGAAAAGGAATATACCCTAATTCCTACTAGTGGGCACAAAACGGGATGCATCGGAGCAAAGCTGAAAGATTGGGAAAAGTAAAGAACATGATTTACATTGTGGTGGTTGCAAACACAATATTCTCTTTCTTTCACCCTCTTTGAGCTCTGGTCTACCAAGTCCTGTCATTCTGTTATTCAGTAATCAAATTAGTAATTATGGGAAAAGTTACTAACTCGGCTACACTGAAATGTTGGTGAGATTGATAGCTTACTCATTTGTAGAGATGCTCAACATCCGGTATAAGAACATGCTGATGTCTCTATCCCCAATGTACCATGCAAGTAACTATGTTTTTATATGGAGAATATACTGTATTTTATAGATAGTGTTTAAGAGGTGTGAAGCTGATGTGGGTTTGTGGCATGTATCCTTCACATCCTAAGCAGTTTACATTTGATTGTTCAGGCAAGGAGCTTAATTAGGTTTGGTTTTGTCTGAAATTCAATGTAGAATATAACATTTATCACTATAAGATTCTGAAATGAAACGGGCCAAAATCTCAAAACACCCAGTCAAACAAACAAACTGATGATTATGAACGAGTTTGGACACCTGTAATGAAACGCAATGAAAGTATAATCACTTGTGTCTAGCATTTTTCTAGAAATGACATTCAGGAAAATTGTGGCATCGTGTTTCATCCTTAGTTTGAAATAGATGTTATATACATAAATAGATCTAAATTTCTGATAATATAATATGTATTTTGAAATCTGATCTTTACAAACATGGTGATTGTAAGTGCATTTTAACTCCCCTAGTTTGAGCGCTTGACTTTTCTCTTGTTTTTCCTCTCGACAGTGTTTCCGTGCAGATCCGGCCCGCACATTTATGGCGTTTGTGAGTGGAGACTTCTGCCATGCTCAGCACCTCAGCATTGTGAACAAGTGAATCATCAGCCCCCCACGGGACTACGCTACCCAGAAACCCCCCTGACAGCTAGCACTGAGCCCTGCCTGTCTCTCCTGAATCCTCCTGGGATTACGCGTAGTCCTCAGCCTGAGCACAAACAAGTTCTCTCTTCTACCCCAGCCACTTTCTGTCTCTACAGTCAATCCAAAACACCTCTCCTGAATGGGGTAATCTACAGTTGTCTCATTAGATGACTGAAGGATAGTCTCTTTTTGTTTTTATTTTATTTTATTTTTTACCTTTTCATTCATCCTGTTTTATACATCATTTGTGCACTGTGGACTAGAACATCCTACATTTTTTGTATTTATTTTTTTATTTTTGTAGTTCAGTGCCCTCCATCTCACCCAAACTCATTTTTGTTTCTTTTTTAATTTATTTTTAATATAAGTCCTTGCTGAATCTGAGCCAAAGTGTTTTTAAGGAACAGGAAACAAACATTTTTATTACTGTTTTAAAGCCGTCTTGCCAACATGAACCGCCCTGCCGCTGTTGAAATTACCTACGAGTGCATGAGATTCCTCATCACGCACAACCCTACCAACTCAACCCTCAACAAGTTCACAGAGGTAAGGGTGTGTATGTTGACCCTCCTCTAAGTGTGTGTGTGTATGTAAAAGGCACAAGGAAGTAACCTGTGCTCCTTTGACTCTGCCCTCAAGGAACTGAAGAAATTTGAGGTAAACACAGTTGTGCGCGTGTGCGAGGCCACTTATGACAAGGCGCCTGTGGAGAGGGAGGGCATCCAGGTCCTGGTAAGTACTGTTGTTCAGGTCTATTACCATAACTCTCTTGCACACTCAAATTATTTTGGAGCATACACACAGAAACTTTCACTCAATATACTGACTAACATTGGCTTGCTGTCTTAAATAAACCCCCTCAAGCAGGGAAAATCCCGAGGAGCTCCCCCTGTATCTAAGCCTCAGTAAAACAGTACTGTAGTGTTCTGTCATAACTCAGTGGTATCAGCCAGTGTACATTGTCTACACACACCACTTTCAGCTTTTCCTCTTCCAGTACACGTTTGTACAAGAACTGCAATAAGGTTTGTTTGTTACATACAGTTGCTATACAGTGGCCCCGTAAAGACGTTTCAGTGCAGGTGGGGCAACAAGAAACCTAAAACAAACTAAATACCCAACAGTAACATAAGTTGTCAGTAATGACCCTTAGGTTTGAGTATTCTTTTGTCTCCTTTATCATGCCATTTGCATCACTTTCCCCACTCCCTTTTTTTTTTTTTTTATTCACTCGTATCAACTCATGAACCGTAATAAATCCATAATCATAAATAAATGAATCCAGCCTTGTACAGATTAGCCTCCTTTGTATTTCGTAGTTTTAGAATTTTAAGCAAAAATGAACACCAGTCCACACATTAAGAAAACACAAAAGAGCGGCACCATCTTTAACCAACCCATGAGACTGCAGTCCTACCCACTTGGTTTCTACAGGGTCACAAGAATAGAGAGTTTTGACTCGAGGCAAAGTGAAAGTAATCGCTACCAGAAACCGATTCATATCTTTCACATACCGCATCCTTCAGTTCAGACTGCATCAAACTGCATCCAGTTCAGTTTTTCTAACCAGCTGCAGTCATACAGGTTTTTGGTGAGAATTTAGATGAACAATCTGAAGTAGTGATGTTTAGCTATGCAGAAAATGAAATGTGTGCTGGTTTCATACATATCACAAAATAATGGTGGCCAGCTTCTGTTCTTAAAAGTGCAAGTCATGCTTGGATGCGATGCCTCCGTATAGCTAGATAGCAATGAGTAAGGAACAGAAAGACGAATGCAAATTCAGGCAAAGACAGTTTAGCCTACTGAGTTATGTTATTCCTTTTTTCCCTTGGCTTGGGGTGGGGCCTTTACTCTGGGATATACTAAGAACCATGATGATTTGAGGCTGATGAGGTTGTACAATTATCCTGTCATGAATGTTTTATACTGTTCCAGCACAGATTTTAAACATCTGTTGACATGGACTGTTTTATTCTTTATTTTGTCAACTGCCAGATTGTAAATTTGTGTCTGCTATCATGGTGTCTCATATAATCTGTACTTTTCTGCCTCTTTTGAAAGGATGTCATGAATAAACATTTAGACAGCTGTGGAAGTTATAAAAGTCAAAATCTCTCTGTCTTGGCTATATGGTTGACGGAGGTTAAATTAAGAGAGAAGCCAGCAACTTTTTTAAAGGTGGAAATTTCTAACCCTTTCTTGTAATCCCAAACATTTTTACCCTAGCACATTATTTTCTTAAATGTTATTTGGTCATGACCCAACTAAACTAATTTAAGAATTAAAATGAAACAAATGTGCTGGAAAGGAATAAAGGTAATGTGGTGTAGTGGGAAAGAAAAGAGCACTGGGTATTAGAACAGTTATTAAACTCCTTTTTTAGCAGGGAGTGCAAATATTCTGCACTCCGTGGGTATCAGGCTTGTCGTCTACGTATTTGTACAGAATGATAAAAACAAGCATAAGGGTTTTACCATATTAAAATACCAGAGTGTGTTTTGCAGCTTGTGGGCAGGAATGGGAGAGAGAGTGAGTGTGAGAGTATACAGGGATGAGTGAAGTAAAGAGAGAGGACTTGTTTTAGCTGGCAGTGAGCAGAAACTTCAGTTCAGTGGGAACATAGTAGGGAGGCCACCCGTTCGAAACTCTTTCCTTTTCTTTTTTCTCTCACTCATGAGCAATAATTGATTTCACTACAAGGCCATGTTCCGACAATGAATTTGTCAGAAAATTCAACCTCTCCCTCCAGATTATATTAGCCTTGTGCGTCAATTTAGTGAACTCGATACCTCCTGCCTCAGAGCGCTTATCCAGCCTCCTTTTTTGTTTCCATTTCCCACTCACTGCCCCGTGACTCGCTGTCTTTCACTCTCCCTTTTTTCCCTGTCCATATTGATCTCGTCTTCCCAGCCTGATTATCTTTTAATCACTGGACTGCCTCCTCTTTTGGCCCAAACTCTCTCTCTCTCCTGCATTCTCCTATTTGTTACGTTTCTTTGTTGCTCAGCCTTGGGGGACTTTGGCAGATCTTTCTCTTTTCTAGCTCAGAGATGATTCCTGGGCACTTCTCTGAAACTTCAGAATTGTTTTAGAAGGAAGTACTTCACAGAACAGACTAACCATTGAGCACATGCAGACCTCAGTTCTATTAAATTCTCTGCTGTTTCCAGAATGGTTATGCATTATTGAATTAGACACGAGTTTGTTCATATTTTCTCGCATGTTTCCCCCCTTACAGGACTGGCCCTTTGATGATGGAGCTCCACCCCCCACCCAGATTGTTGATGATTGGCTAAATTTGTTGAAGACCAAGTTCCGTGATGAACCGGGATGCTGCATTGCCGTGCACTGTGTAGCGGGATTGGGCCGGTAAATAAAACCTTTACAGAAACAAAACTCCTTCTTTTTCCATGTTTCTAATGGCTTATGCTGATAGCTCGTTATAAAACTAATTTCCCTCATGATATTTTTTCATCTAATCCTGTTTACATATTAATGAAATGAACGTGTTTACATCAATTCTTATTCCACTATACATATCTCACAAAGATGAGTTGTTAATAATGGTGGAAATATTTGGGTTTTTAAGAGATGTTTAACCTGTGGGTGAGCGGGTATCTAAGGTCACATAGTATTTAGTCAATTTGGATCTAACCTCAGTGCATCTTGGTGCAGGTGAAAACACAGGACCAAAATGACCCATACGATTCCAGTTGAACTCTAATGTGGGTTTAGTTGCAGAGAGAAAGCAGGTTGGTGTTGTGTCACCCACTACAATAAGTGGTGCTGAAGATGCTTTTTCTGTAAATCTGAACTGCTAAACTGAGACACAGATTGGCCCAAAAGACAGAGGTGTTGTGTTCTGGAGAATTGTACTGCCAAAGGTAGAACATGTTGTTGGATGTGAAAAATGTTTAGTAATTACTGGTCATTTCTATAATTATCTATTAAGGTATTGTTTGAGGCTCCATGTTCTCTCTGCATTTTTATGGCCAGTTAATGAAGGGGTTTTAAACCCTATGCTATTTCAGCCCTAAAAACCTCTAGCCAAAGGTAACGAATCAAAAGTGTCAGGTGTGAAGCTCCCTAAGTCTTTCACTGTTTGTCAGAACAAGTAAATCCCACCCAGAGGTTAACCCCAGTGATGGATTCAAAATGATATAGTTGGGCGGTTATTGAATGGATGGTGGAGTGAAGCCAACAGACACAACATTGACAACGTTGTTTTCATATTTGAGAGCCTAAAACACTTTCTTTAAGATTTTAAGTGCCCCATTTCTTTCATTTCTGTTTCCTGTGATCAGTGTTGTATATGTTTGTGTTGACAAATTGAGGTGTATTGATCTATTTATCCTATAATCTAGTTTTTTGTGATATTTGCAGAGGTTTGTGGTCAACTCGGACCTAATGTGCGGAAGAAAAAAAAGATCTTATTGTTTTTCCTTTTCCTGTAGAGCACCTGTACTTGTGGCCTTGGCCCTGATTGAGAGTGGGATGAAGTATGAGGATGCAGTGCAGTTTATCCGGCAGTAAGTTCTACATGTGCACAAACAGAACCTTTTTATTGGTACTACTCATTTCTTGGCTTCACCACTTACCCATCGCCTGTTTTCGTTCTGTTTTCAGAAAGAGACGTGGAGCCTTCAACTCCAAACAGCTTCTTTACCTCGAAAAATACAGACCCAAGATGCGCCTGCGGTTCAAAGATGCCAATGGTCACAACTGCTGCATCCAGTAATGTGCCAGTTGTACACAACTAATGGGAAAAAAATTTACCTAGTGCAAGCTGTGGGTAATTAATATGATGGGTAATATTCTGTCATGACTAATCGAAATATCGAGATGTAACAAATTAAATCTGATCTGTGGATTCACAAGCTGAATGAATGAGAGAGGTCAAAGCACACAGATATGGCTGCCTCCTGGTTACCAGTGTACCAGTCATGGATATAACACACAGCAGTTCCTCATGACATCCCAATGTCCAATCATGGGATAACTTTTTATTCTCCATTATTATGAAATGAATTATTTTAACCATTATGAAAAGATGTGTGCTTGTGTAATGCTTTTGGTTGTTGATTAAATTGAACATTGGTGTTATAATTGGACAAAAGGATATACACACTTTTCAAAATCAGACAATAACTTGTTTTATTAAAACAATATTTTTAGTTGCTGAAATGGACCAAAAGAGCTCTTTTCTCCGTTTTCTGAAGTCACTTTTAATTTAGGGTCAGGATGGGTGTTAATGTCAACTGTATTTATTCACTATAATTATCGAGTCTTGTCAGGCGTATGGTTGGGGCCAGGACACTTTTCCCCTTTTACAGAGCCATGTTCTTTCATTTTAGTTTTCTGAATCTCTGGGGAGTGCAATATTCAGTCCAATTTAGAAAAGCAATCATTCTTTAGGACTATTTTACATGCGTGCTCACACACATACACAAACACACAGGAGAATAGCTTGATTTAGGTACTTTTTAATTGCCATGTATGCTTACTCTTTAGTAGTGGGTCAGTTAAAGGCTTTGCTGTAGGCCTGACTGTCCATACACTGTTGCTGTGACCCTATTGTTCAGCCCATAGGCACACTCAAGGAAATGACAGATGGGAAACTTTTTTTTTAATTATTTTATTTTATAAATCTTTGCCCACATTTTGAAAAGAGCCCCATCTTGTTTTTAAAACGAATAAACAATTGATATGAACTCAGCTTTGTCTTTTTGTGTTTTTGTACTCTGTGAATATTTCTGTCTAAGGTCTAACATTGCAAATGCAAGTGTTAAGCATTCCTGGATCATATTTCAGGTTTGAATTATATAACTAACATATAGGCAAGAGAGAGAAAAGTGAATACTTACAACACCTCATTTAATGGGAGAGTCTGTACTGACACACATTTACCTATGGTGCTTTGTTTCACTGCTTAAGTGCTTCTAGGGAGCAGAAGAATCGTTTCTATATTATTTATATGTTCTGTCTGTAGCACCATCTACTGGAACAACCATATTTCCCCCCTCCATCTATCGCTTGGAGCAGTGACCACCCACCCTAATTCATTTTCAAAAAGAACTATTAACTTGACACTAAAACAACATCCTGAGAAGGGAAATCCCCAAATACGAGAAAGGGTATGATTTATTATTCAGTTTATAAGTCTCTTTTTCCTAAGTGAATATCAACAATGGTTGGTTGTTTTGTGGGGTAAAAAAAATCTACTTAATGTATAAAAGGAACAAACTAACCAAAAAAAAACCCCCAAAACATTGATATATAACATGGAAATGGAGATTAAAATACTGTGTAGTATTTGTGTATTAATGACAGGATTTGACTAAAGGACCATGACCACCTTTGTCTTTTTGGTACTGTTCACAATTGGCATGTTTTGAACAGAAGAAAAACTGCATATAAAAAAAAGCATATGATATCCCTAGAAAATGATGGTGGACCTTTTATGCTTTCTAAGCTATAGTTACAGGGATCGATGAAATGAATTCTGCTTGTTGCCAGATAATAACAGCAAACATAGCGCAGGGAGACAGACTTGTCTCAGCTGAAGAATGCACTCCACATGCACCAACCTGATGATATAAAGGTGCTTGAAATCTACTTAAGGCAAGATCAGGCAAGGTGAGGTACAATCTCATTGGTATAACTGTAATCTCTGCATGGAAAAGTCTTTGAGATCCCTTATGAAAGTGCCTCCTACCTTGCCTTTTTTTTCAGATAGGAGGCTTAACCAGATAATCATAGATGTGCCAGTATTGCAGAACCTGACTGTCAAATAATGTGTGATGGGTTTAATCTCAAAATCACTCACTGCATGTTATTCATTTTATATATAGATATAGAGTTTCTCAATTTAATGAAGTGTAACTATGATTGTACCTTTACTATATAATCACTAAGCATTTTAAGGAGTGGATATTAAAGCACCAACATCATCACATGAAAACGTGAATAAAATAAATAATGAGCAAAATTACACATTTCCAATTGTTATTGAATGGCGTATAGCTTGTGTTACGGTTGATTCATCCTCTTCTGAATGTATCATAAATATTGGCACCCGCAGGTAACAGGGCAAAAAACTATGTATTACACACCACGATTCATATTTTCCATTTTATCAATTGGGGTTGAAGGGAAAACTACCCTAATATACAACATTGGTTTCTAAATAAATAAATGCTATAACAATTACCTTGTAAAAGTCTGGAAAAATCACTTATGATTCGCGACAACACTTTTCAAACATCAACACCTAGGAGATGTGGCAATATGGCTGCCATACCGATGGGCGCGACCATATATGGGGCGCGACTCAAATGCATCCTTTATTTTTCTAATCCCTTTATAAGGAAATCTTCCATGTAGCGCTGATTTTATAGAACGAAATCGTTTAAAATAATTTAATATTTCACATTATTTGGAAATTCGATGACAATTTGACAGGTTTGCATCAAATGCGAGACGCATTCCGGCGCTGAAGGGAGTAGTGGAAGTGGACAGGGTCTGAAATGAAATCGAGCCGAGCAGGAGGGTCGATGACGTACGTTAACGTGACCGTTAGTGAGTGCTTATCGAGAGCAGCGCTGAAATTCAAATTTTGAACAGCAGCAGTAGCAGTAGTGTGTGTGTGCGCGTGCAGATTAAGATTTAGCAAGATTTCTCATCAGAAAGGTTTTAACAGCGTTGTTTAGTTTGAGTTTAGAATTTAAATTACTCTGGAATGGATCCGTTTACCGAGGTAAGTACCTTCTGTTAAGACTGTGTTTTAAATGCGGGAAAGATTAAACACTAACGTTTACAATTCAGACCAACTGTGAAAAAAAGCTAATGCTATTAGCTAAAGTACTAACGAATGTCTCTAACTGTACACTAAATTAAATGTGTAGACATTTTATCACACGATAAAAAATGACGAATACATTCGTAGTGAATGCAATATAGCTAATATTCAGCTAGAAAAACGTCCGGTATATTTGTTTAACTGGTGCTGGGTTGGTTTAAGGCGTTGGTTGTTTGCCTCAGAGACATTCAGAGATTGTTCTGAAGGCTATACGGTTTTTATTTATATCTCTACACAGCTTTGGAATCTAAAAATATTTTTTCGGGGGAAAAATCTTAAAGAATAAAAAAAAACACTCATGTGAGGAAAGTATGATTTTTGGTCATGTCTTTTTTTTTCTCCACCAATGAAATGAGTTATTCATGTCACGTGACAGCATTTTTTTGGACTGACAGTCACTAACTGGATTTTCCAGTCGTTAATGTGAGGCTGCACGAGTTTGGGGATGTGTGTCGTTATACTGAGTTCTTTGTCATGTCTTTGATTTGTTTTATATTATATAGATATAGAATGCTAATATGTATGCTTGCTAAGAGACCTTTCATGCCAGTCAAAGGAAAAATATGGCATTTGTTTTTTAAAATAAACTCCAGGACTCCCATCAATACAGATTACTTATTGTAATGGTGTCCTGGTAGCCTAGTGGTTACTGTGTTGGAATCCCCAGGTCCACTAAGCTACCACTGTTGGGCCCCTGAGCAAGGCAGGCCCTTAACCCTCATTTGCTCAGGTGTATAAAAATTGAGATAATGTAAGTTGCTCTGGATAAAGGCGTCTCCCAAATGCTGGAAATGTAAATTACTTTATTATTAAATCACCATGGCCATTGGACCTCCACTGAGATGAGGCAGTGAGAATCCTGAGGCATCTAGAGATCTACCAGCTCCAGTTAGACTCTGTGATACTATAGAGGAGATGGCAACTCCATGTGTTTTTATATCAATACAACATTTGTCAGACTGTATATTTATAATCACACCCTCCAGTGTCACCCAAATGAGGATGAGGTTCCCCTTTCAAGGTTTCTTCCATCTAAGGGAATTTTTTCTTGCCACTGCTGCCTGAGTCACCTCAGAGTTGCTCATTGGGGGATAAATACAAACTCATTTAAATATATTCAATATTAATCTTGAATTTTGTATTCTATTAATCTTTATGATTCTTTATAATAACCTTTTGTTCTATGTTTATGTTCTGTGAAGCTGCTTTGAGACAAAAAAAGGCACTTTACAAATAAATTTGAATTTAATTATATACAGTAATAATTTTCCTCTGCATTTGGAGCCATTATTAAATATAATTAAACACATTTACATGATACCTATATACTGACTAGGGTGTGTGCTTTTTCACACCGCAAGAAAATAAAGTATTTCACACCCATGGCTGTGTCACATCGCCTGTTAGGGGTACAGATTTAAAGAATATCCATACAGATGAGTCTTTTAAAATGAGTTTTATAATGCTGTGAGGACAGTACTTCATTACGTGATTGTTTAGAGAGAATAACTGATTACTTCATACTGGTGATCTGCATTACTGAATTTAATAGCAAGTAAAATGAAGTATGTATTAGAGAATATAAAACTTTCTGTTTGTATCGCTTGTTGAGAGGAACAAGTGAAGTTCGAGGCACAAAGCAGGTGTGAGACAGGAACTGAAACTTTTAAACTCATTTGATACAGGACAGTGTTACAGTTGTTAGCATTCTAAAATATGAGATTGTGTTCAACTAGGCTGACTGATAAGTTAAAATTTGTTCACTTTATCAGCTGAGATATTTGATTGAGAGAGGGGTTAAAATTTGGTATTAAAATGTATATGAACATATCAATTCATCCATTTTTCAGTCTGTATGCCGATCACATTTTTGCTGTTAATTTTTTTTTATTGGTTGATTATATAATTTATTGTTAGAAATTAGCATTTATAATTGTTAAATAAACAATTTTTTAAACTATTATTTATATATTTTTGTCATCTAGAGCATGTTTATAAAATCTTCTGTAAACATGTCTCTTGCAGAGTTTCCCCATTCACTTTGTTTTTACTGTTTACACAGAAACTGTTAGAGCGCACCCGAGCTCGCAGGGAGAATCTTCAGAAGAAAATGGCGGAGAGGCCCACGGCAGCCAATCGCCATATGACCAAGAGATCCAGAGAGCCACTTGCAGAGACGAACAGTGTCATCAGTCAGCCACCAACTGAAAAAGGTGCCGTTTTGTTCAAATGAGTCTTAAAGTTTGTGTTAATTTGAATGAAGCTGCACAATAATTGCATAATTCATTTTAAATTAACAGAAACATCCGTTGTCGTAGGTCAAAATACACGAATGGAGAGCTTTGATTTTAATGCCCTAGACCAGGGGTGTCAAACTCAAATTCACAGTGGGCCAAAATATAAAACTGAGGGTGCTTTCACACCTATAGTTCGGTTTATTTGGTCCAGACCAAAAGCAAATAAATGATACATTGTAGCTTTTTAGCAGTTTTGGTTCCTTTTCACACCACACTGATCGTTCTGTTCCGCACCAGTTGAAACTAACCAAAATGCAGTCATGTAATAACATCCACATCACTCATTGGCCACATGTCTTTGAGCGTTTTTTCCTAAACTGCTTCTCGATTGGTTAGAATAAACGTGCGGGAAATTTCAACGAAACTCTAGAAGTAAACAAAAAGAGGAAAACACAGCATACAGTACACCATGGAGAGACGACTGCGATTATGTTCGTGGTTGTAATCTACTACATCGCTTGTATACAGCATTCTATGCAAAGTCTTCATTTTCAGAATCTTAATGCACTGCAAAGGGTGAAGACGCATCGCAAGACACTTCAGGAGGCGGCGAGCATTACTTTTGCGAAACTGTGACATGCTCATCTTCCGCCAATATTGCCACTACGGCAGCTGGTTTAGTCCAAAATGCGCAAAACTTTTTGCAGTTAGGTCTATTCGATCTCTGATCGTGTTCTCACCACAAACGAACCGTACCAGAGTTTGTTTGAAAGCGTACCGAGACCACCTCTTCAAGGAGGTCTCGGTACGCTTGTTTGGTCTGCTTTTGGTGCGCACCAGAGTTCGATTGCTGCATTCTCACCTGCCCAAACGAACCGCACCAAATGAGCAATCGAACTCTGGTACGATTCAACCGAACTAAACAAGGCAGGTGTGAAAGCACCCTGAGATAAAGCCACGGGCAAGCTGAATATTTATTGAAAAATTAATTGCGACTGTTATGTTATTTTCAACCTTTTTCATATGGAAACAAACTTTAGTTTTGCTTGAACACAGGATTTGGAACAACCAGAGCTTGATATTACAAACACATAAGAAATTAAATTTGAAATAAAAGACACATCAGTGGTGATCATTTCTTATTTTTATCTCTATCATTTTAGGTTCCTTTTTGAAGTGGATCTTTTTCAAAACCAACAACAAAACAACCAAAAATAATAATTTCATTCAATGAAAATCCAACTTTTCGACTATTAACATTTCAGGCCTTGGAGTAGAAAAAGTGCATAAAGAAAATCAGTTTGTTACACTCTGTTTCGTTTCATAATGTTTCGTTTCATAGAGTCTTCTTATGTTATATTCTTCCATTACAGACACGTTAGCTCCGCACACAAGACAAACACGTCTGTCCTTTATATTCGTGAACAGATCATCTGCCTCTTGAAAGCTCCTATTGTCCATCTTTCGTTTGGCCATTTTTGTGGAGGGTGGAATTAACTTGCACGATGTGACTGTAGCATGGTTGTTAACGACTGTCAACAGAGAATATGGGGTGCTTGCTGTTCGTGACTACGTCTCAATACAGTGGCAAGGCATTCTGGGATTTGTAGTATTAGCGGAGCATGTGGCTAGCCAGCTGTAATGCACATTTGATATGATCTCATGGGCCAAATATAATTACGCCAGGCCTGAGTTTGACACCCCTGCCCTAGACTCTTTACAACCATTCCATAGGATAAGCACACCATTATTTAATTCTTAATGGAAAAGGCTATAATTAGAATAGAATTTATTATTGCAGCCTTAATCCTGGTTATGGCGATTTATTTGAAGAGCATTTCTCTTAATTTTGGCTGTTGTTAAAATGTTTGTTGTATAATTCAGAGAATGACCATGCTGTTGGTTGTGCTATTTTTAAAGTTGTCTAAATAAAATATGTTGTTTGTTTTGCAGAACTGCCTTCCTCCAAACCCTCTCCTTCCAAGCGCCGCTGCTCAGAGGAGAATGCTCTTTGCAAGGGGGAAGAGAACAAGGAACCTCTTACTTTTCAGGTCACCGCTTCAGAGCCCACAACAGACAAGAATCGTCCTATAGCACCAAGCAGTATTCACTCAGCTACAGTGGAAAGACTAGCTGTGACATCTAGCACAGACTCAGGCAAAGGGCTTGCACACACTCTTTCAGACACTGAGAAAAGTGAGGCTTGTCCTTCACAGACCATAACAGGATGCACAGATGAGATGAAGCACTCTATGACAGAGGAAAGCAGAGAAGTTCTCAAAGGCACTTCTGCCACTCCGGCTGCCGGTAACATGAAATCTCGTCTGCAGAGACTGGCAGAACAGAGGCACTACTGGGATTTGGAGGGTAGGTCTGAGTCAGTTAGGTCTTGGATGACTGTCTACCATGTTTAGATATAAAATTGGCCTGTTAAGTTTGGTTATGGTTGCTTATGACCTTAAAATATGATTTATTTTTATATACATTCTTGTGTCTTTATAAATGAATTAAAATGTCACTGTGACTTTATTCTTAATGAAATGGGTTCAATGTTTTAACTCTGATCATAGTAAATAACATTATTTCTTCATGTTTACAAAGGGCCTTTTTACACCTGGTTCGTGTTTTCTCTGATCCGATAGCTATCTGATTTGTTAAAACTGTTCCATTTACATTAGGCCACATAAATGCGTCTTGGCAAATCGAATTTTAATCTGATCTTTCTACTCCCGCCCAAAATGCAAATATATTTGACCTCATTTATGGGGTAATTGAAATGGAACACGCTTTGGCGTATATACTTAAATAAACTTTTGTTTCGATATGTTTTACAAAGCTTTTGTTGGATGTTTTCATCGCTCCAAAGAGCAAGAAGTGCTTGCGTGTCGTCCATGTTATTTGTTTCTTTCACCACGTACGACTTGTGAGTCAATTGAGAGTGACGTACTTACGTTTGGGAGGAGTATAGCGCTGACGAATGTGGTTTAAACAACCACATTCATTTACACCTGTCCAGTGGTTTGAACGATCGGATTCATATCGGATTATATCCGTCTTGAAAACGTTTCGGAGGGCATTTACACCTGGTCTTTTTACGATCGGATAGCTATCGGATCACAGAAAACGCATGAGGTGACCAGGTGTAAAAAGCCCCAAAATGTTCATACATATTGAAATGTATTTACAGGTAACAATGAACCAGCTCTCAACAGTGCAGCTCTGTCCCCTGTTAAATCTCAGAGGATGGAGATTGCTACTAATCCAGCTCCAGCCATCACATCTGAGAAGCCATTAGGCAGGAAGTGCCGACTGGCAGACCTCGCTGCGACAATCAGTTCCTGGGAAGATGACAGTGGGCATCCGCCCACTTACAGAGACAATGCACAAGGGCAGACTGGCACAGCCTGTGTTCCTCCTTCAGCACATGTGGGAATGAGCACTAGTGTCAAGCCAATTTCTGTTGCACAGCAAGCTAAGACTGTCCAGCCAGTTGCCAGCAAGCCTGTCCACAGCACTCAGCAGGTGGGGGACACAAATCATATTATCATTTAGAAGTGTTTTTTGTTTGTTTGTTTTTTACCCAGATGTTAATCACACTTCATGTTTTTGTTCTAGCTGCCAGTTTATTCCCCAGTTAAGTCATCCAGAGTGATCCCTCCAAGTCCACAGAAGACTGAGGTGCCTCAGACAAAATTGGTTAAAGGACACCTCTCCCCAGCATCCAGCCCTGCCAAGAGCATCTCTAGTCCTCTCTCCACAGCACTCATATCTGGAAGAGTCCTGTCTTCTTCCCAAAGCCCTCTGAAGGCCCCATGCAAAGAACTAGGACCAGGAAAAGTGGTTAATGCAAGTCCTGTAAAAACAAATGTTCCTACCAGCTCTTCCTCCAGTGTAGTGCTCTCTCAGGCTGGTGGGAGGCTGACAAAGGATTCAACACCCCTACAGAAAAGTGGCCCAGTTGGGCCTGCAGGTGAATAACTCATAAAATGTTTTAATTTAAATTGATTTTAAACCATCAAGTTCTATTGTTTCTCTACTAAACTGCAATTTTGTATGATTTCACATAGTTTGTATTATATTTTAATCATTTGGGGGGGTCCCGTATTATTGCATTTTTTCTAGGGGGTGTCAAGTCTTTTTTGGAGCGCTTTGGGGAAAGGTGTCAGGAACGTAATCAGAGTTCTCCTCTTAACGGTGTTGGTGTGGCTCGTACACCTATTGCTACACCACCATCAACTCAAAAATCGAGATTGTTTCAGGAGAGACTTGCCGTCACACAGGAAGCTTCCAGTACTTCCCTTCTCACTCAGAAGCAGAAAATGGTGAGTCTCTTAATTTTTTCCTTTCATATTGTGTGAATTGGCTGTTACATTTTTATCTGAAAATAATTTACTGTTCTTAGGAACGTGAGGTAGAATTGGCACAGGTTCGCAGTCGATTTCAGAACAGCAAGGTGTCGAAAAGCACAGAGGATCTCACAAAGGAGGAAAAAGACCCCACTAAAATGTCTGATCCAGTACTTAACGCTGAGCCGTCAGCAGCAGTCCTGGATATTCTAGGGAAAAAACTCTGTGAAAATGGTAAAATGGCAATATAATATAATGCAGCCCAGCAATATTGGTTGACCCAGTATGGTTGTTTCCATTCACATTTAGATTTTTTTTCATTAGTACAAAAGTATCCTTAAGCACAATGACTTGATGACTGACTTCAGCTAGAGTTCTCTTCTAACTGGTTACTTTACTTCATCAGAAACATCAAATGTAAAGCCTGGCCTGTCAAGCCCATTAAAGAAGGTAGAGGTTTCACTAGAAAAAGAAGAAATGGATAAGCAAAAGGAAAAAGGCAAGATGATGACAAGCCACATGGAGTGCTTTTAATGTTTGCTTAAATCAGAATGATGTATTTGTGAACATCCTTTAACTGTTCCTCTTGATGTTTTTTTTATAGAAACAGAGGAGGAGATACGTCAGATTGAGATGAATGTAGATGGCTCCATTAACTCTGACGTCATTAACCACCTTTTTGAAGATGTTTTGGAAGAGCATCATGAGCATGATGCTGAAGAGGATGAGGAGGAAGATGCTCTAAACATTTCCTCCATGTCTCTCCTCACCCCACTGACAGAGACTGTGGCTGCTGTGGTCAAGAGCCCTGAGAGGAAAGTCATGGTGAGTCTAGCACAAGTGTTGAACTTTGGAACAGATCTTTAATCAGATTGTATTAACCTCTAAACCACTAAAATCGGCAAGAAGAAATAAGCCTGATTAGTTTAGTTAGGTATGTGTAAATGAGCCCTGTAAATTGCCACTCTTTCTGTGGCAGTTTGGTTCTAGTGTTTGTCACCCCTAATTCACAAGCCTGGTGGACCACAAACTATAATCATTACCAAAATATTATAAATGTTTTTTAAATACCACATAAGTTGTTTTTGTGGTTAGCAGACATCAACCCCAGCCAGCTCATTTATTGAGAAAAATGGGACACCTGAGCATGTTTCCAGACCCACAAAATTCCAGAGGACACGAATGCTTCGTGCTGGCTCTTCTGACAGCATTGAAGCTCTGGAAGAAGAGCACAAACTACCCTACAGGTAATCCTACAGTGTAATGATTACATACGACGCTAAATATCATATAAATTACTAAAACTCGTATTGGTATTTAATGAGTTCTTCCTGTGTTTTAGCGTTGATGCATACAGATCAGTCAGGATGAAGGAGACAGAGAGACCTCAGGTGAAACAGGTGATCGTGAGGAAAGAAGATGTGTCTCAAAGATTGGAAGAACCCCATAATGCCAGTCACATTAGCATTAAACAAAAGATGCAGGTGTGTCAAAGGAATTATTATTTAGTTTTGAGAAATATGTACCTGTGTAATTGGTTAGTTCTAAGGGGAACGGTCTCGTTTGTTCTTTCAGGCTTTGACTAATGAGATGAACATGCAGCAGACAGTGATCCACCAAGCCAGTCAGGCATTGAACTGTTGCACAGACGAGGAGCATGGAAAGGGCTCTCAGGTGGAGGCTGAAGCTGAGCGGCTGCTGCTTATAGCCAGTGAGTGATGAGTGACAGACCGATATGTAGACCAATGCTTTTTGTATTAGAATTAATGGACTATTCTTTTTCCAGCTGAGAGGAGGGTGGCTCTGAAAGCTGAACTGGATCGGCTAAAGGCAGAGGGACCAGCAGCTCAGAAGAAAAGCTCTTCCCAAGCCCAAGAAGACATGGGTGTGCCTGCCTCCAAGGGCTCCATCACTCTGCAAGAGCTACGATTACCCCTTAAGGCTGATTTTGTCTGTTCTACCGCTAATAGGCCTGGTATATCCTCCATTTTATTTTTAGGTGTTCTCTAAAGGTTATTTGGCAAGAGATTTGATCGTGAGTGTATTGTAAATATTCAGTACTTTTATAACTCTGACTCTGTTACTAAAATAGATGATTACATTCATATCTATTTTGTACTGCTACATTTGAAAATATCATGAGATTTTTATCAAAAGCTATATTTCACACTGATCAAAATATTTTTTGCTTTTTAAATAAAGAATCTGGAAGCCATTACTTCTTCGTGATGATCCGTGCTGGAGCTGAAAATACAGTTGCTACTCCTCTGGCCAGCACCAACAGTGCACTGAGTGGGGACGCCTTGACCTTTACCACCAAGTTCACTTTGTGAGTATAACTGCTGTTACCAGTGTGGACATTACTGCCACTTGTTATTACATTCATTTTCATTTTTTTTTCTTTTTAAATTTCAGGCCTGATGTGTCCAGTGACTTTGAGATTGATATTGAGGTTTACTATCTTGTAAGTATTTTTTCTCTCTCTCTGTATTAAACATGCATATTTTTTGTGTTAAATACATTACATTACTAAATAGTGCTAAATATTCTGTTTTCTCAGGTTCTGAAACGTGAACCGTTTGTTGATAAAAGAAAGAAGCAAGCTAAGTCCAAGGTATAAGTCTTTTGTTATGTAGTTTTGTTTGTTACTATTTAGACATTTTGTAGTATAACAGGGCACACATTTTAAAGAATTTGTCTTCTTCCATTAGGCAATCACTCCCAAGAGATTCCTTGCAATCACTGTAAGTAAGCTCTTGCTTTGTTAACTGTTTATGCAGTGACAGGAAATGCATGATATTCTGGGACATAGTCTCAGACATTTTCTCACCACTAAGAGGCAGTAAAGAACAGTGAGTTCTTCTAAAAGGCACTGACTGTTCCTAAGGAGGAGATTATCCTTAAACATTTTCACAAATGTGCTGAGACAAATTGCACTTACTAAGGAGTTCTGAAGCTACACATTCAGGTTGCATTGACAGTGTTGATGTGATTGATTCACTTGTAATCTGATACCACTTCAGCCAGACAGACATTATAAATCTTAATGTTTTATTTATTGTCAAGCAAGCCTATTGGACTGTAAGGGTTTAAAAAAGAAATTTAGTTGATGGTGCTGGAATCATTTTTTTATTGAGTTTAAATGTGTAAATAAGCAGAACATTTACCTTGCTATTCATATTCACTACATGCTTTGGGTGTTTAGTTATGTGATGATAATGACTTTTTTTGTTTGTTTGTTTTCTTCTGTTATATAACAGAAAAGCAATCACCAAACACCTGGTGAGTATTAAACAAAAGCTAGCTCTAATTGCCATAGTTTTACTGTTGATATGTTATAATTTGTATAACACCATGTTTGTGTTTGTAGTAGTGGCCAGCCCTGGGGGCCCGAATGCAGTGCGCTCCAGTAACTTTGCTCTTGTTGGATCACACAAGTTAACCTTGGCTGCTATTGGAAAAAACAAATTTCCCCTGGAAAAGGTACATTTTGTGGAATGGTTTTGTATAATAGAGAGATGGTTTTGGCATGCGAAAACTTGAGCTCCTTTTTTCCATGGGATTTTTCAGGACACAAAATAGTTCTTTGTAAGCACTTAATTTGCATGTTTTTAAGGTCTTCCTAATACAAGCATGGAACAATCTTCCTTGTAGAGATCAGCTTGTTTATTTGCGCTAATTTTTCTCTTTATAGATCAAATTTGAAGTGTGTGAGAGCAGGCTTCTCAGTGACATGTTTCAGAATAAGGTGTTCATGTTCGTTCCATGTTCAGCAAACACACGGGTTGGCTTTGTTGGCTGCTTTGTCTTAATCATATTTTGCTTTGCACCTGCTTTACACTGTTTCTAACCCAAGTCACTTGTGTGTGCTTTCAATTCTTTACCCTCTCTGTGATTTTGTTCGGACATTCTCTCTCTTTCATAAATACTGTATCCTTTTTTTTCCTTTTCTTTTTTTCTAATGCTTAACTGAGACAAATTTTCTCCTTTCTTCACCTTGAATTATCTAGGTGCCCTTTCTCTGTCCCTTGGAAGGCCATATCTACCTCAGGATGCAGTGTGAGGTTGACTCTCATGTGCAGGAAAGGGGCTTTTTGGTCAGTTCTGTATCCCTTGCATAAATATCACCAAAGAGCAGTTCATCGTAATACAAATGATTGCTTTTACACAGAATTTGCATTGACACATCTGTCTAAATTTATAGACCATGTTTGAGGATGTCAGTGGTTTTGGAGCCTGGCATAGGAGATGGTGTGTCCTCTCTGGGTATTGCATCTCCTACTGGACTTATCCTGATGATGAAAAACGCAAGGTAGGCATGATTAAGTGTGATTCCATCAATGCTATGGGTTTGATCAATTATTAAATATGTGAACTGTTTTGTAGAATCCTATTGGTCGTATCAACTTGGCAAGCTGTGTAAGTAGGAAAGTGGAGCCTGCTAACCGTGAGTTCTGTGCCCGGCCCAACACCTTTGAACTGATTACAGTGAGACCACAACGGGACGATGACAAAGAAACTCTGGTCAGCCAGTGCAAGAACACCATGTGTGTCACAAAGTAAGACTCTTCCCAGTACATGAACAGTACAATCTGTGATTTATAACCAGTAATATTTCAACTATCACTAATATGTGAAGAAGCGCTAATGGTATGCAAACCTAGTAGTAAACGTAAAGGAATTTCAGTTCTGGAATGTTATCAGTAATCTATGTATTCCTTTTTTAACAGGAATTGGCTTAGTGCTGACACTAAAGATGAGAGAAATCTGTGGATGCGGAAGCTCAATCAAATCCTAGTAGATCTGCGAATGTGGCAGCCAGACTCATGTTACAGACCAGTGTGAACCTGACAGAGACAAAGATCATGGGTCCTAATTCTACAAAAAATATCAAACCTTTTGCTGAGAAGTGCAATACAATATCAGTTACAAAACGTTTACAGTGGAGTATATAGTTAATCAATTGTATATTTGACCAACGTCATGGACACGGAAGATTAAATTTGAATAAAGAAATGCTCAATTTTTAACAGAATAATACACCACACAATATTTGTAATAACTAAATAGTGACTGTTTATAATATCAAAAAGAATACCATGTGTTATACCGGAAGATTTAGTTTAATTGGCTCTAGACTACATATAATGTAATTATATATACGTAAAATTTCTGCTTTAAACTTTATATTTAAACCCGACTTTGCCTAACTATCAGTGTATGTGCTGTAATAAAACATGGAATTTGTACCAGCTTCAGTTATAGGGACATACTGTGTACACAGCTCAAACCACACAAAAGCATTTGCATTATCTTATTTTAAGCAGTCTTCCATATAAATCATAAAACACACAGTAGTGTATTTATGTCAAATTAACACAAGTGTTTCATGTATACAATATTTTGAAAACTATAGCTCTTGATTTTATGAATACAGTTTCAGGCTTCATGCCTACATCTTCGATAGATTTTTAGTTTTGTGGTATTTTATACCTTTAGTATACTTGTAAATATTGAAAGCACATCATTTTTATTATTCAGGATTTTGCTTGATTTGCTTTTATTCAGGGAGATTTTATTATAGTTGTATATGTTTCTTTGTGGGTTGAACAGTGTCAAAGTACTTTATAAACATTTCATGTATGGGCAGTCGAATTTGGCTGGTTAACAAGGATGATAGATGGCGGAACTTTTTTTTTTTCCTCCTTCCCTCCTTTTTTGATCTTTTATTTGTGTTCTCAGTTAACTTTACGCTGCTTTATGATATAGAGTGCCAAGACTGTATTCTGTGGTGTTGAAACTACTACTAAAGTATGCACGTTAATGTCAGTAGCTGTTTAACTGTTTTATCTTGGAGTAGATCATTTAAGCTAAAAGATCTAAAACATACGTTTCACTTAAGTATAGAGTTTGTTATTGACACAAAGCAGACGATGGCTTTTTTTTTTCTCTCTTTTTTTTTTTTACTTTAATCGAGCACGTTTCTCTGTTTGGCTTAAATGCACATAAATGGCTGTTTAAGAGCCTTAATACAATGTTGTGATTTGTTGTGACACGTGGATAAGTTTATTATAGCAGTTGTGTGTGCTTCTTGGTTTCCTGCCCTGTTTTAACACTCCATATGTAGTGCAAAGTAATATGCAGTGTTGACATACCAATAAAAGCCAGCAGCTTTAACCAGTCTTGTGTATGGGTATCACTTTATTTATACAGAATGTATTTTCATTATTTGAATAAAAAAGCACAGTGGAGAGAGAGCTATAACTGCATGTTCTACAATTTTCTAGAAAAGTATAAATTAGGGTTTGTTTAAATATATCAAACAGTCTATGAAACACCAATACATTTTGAGTCATGGAACTGTATGCCAAAACAACAACTGCCTAATGGGCAAATAGTTGTAAGAAACCAAATGTCTCCACAACTTGGAGAAGTTCTTCACAAGACAATGACAGCCTGGTCACTCCACAAAGCTGAGCTTTATCAAAGGTTGTACACTCAGCAAACATGTGAATGTAGGATCTTCAATGCCTTGGCACAAAGCACTATAGAAACCCAAGTTTGCTTATAACCCTGAAAACATCAACCCTACAGTGAAGCATGGTGGTAGCAGCTTTGTTCTTAGTTACCTTTGAGCCATTGGTAGCTGCCTGCTCTGACGAATGCATAATCAAATCACAGACCGTGTCACTAAAACTAAGGTTGAAAACACTAAGCATCCAGGCAAATGTTTGTTTCAGGAAACACTTTCGTGTTGGAAACTACGTTTTTGACCTTGTAAAAAAAACAAAAAGCCTTTAAATGTTAGAAAGCCATTGTATCTGGAAACTTAGTGTTTCTGCAGCTGCTCCTCAGTAAATTTATGTAGAATCTACAAGTGTTTCCCTGTCAGAAAGGCTTCCAAGTCCATAGGAAGGTACATAAAACTTACTCTAAGTTTGTAGTGAACACATAATGAAGATCGTTATGAAATGTTCTTTGTCTATAGAACAAAATTTGAAATAATCCAAATTCCCACTTTCCACAGTTGTGTGTTTATCCTGTCATATTCATGCTAACATAAGTGTGTGTGTGTGTGTATGTATATGTACGTATATATATATATATATATATATATATATATATATATATATATATATATATATATATATATACATACATATATATATATATATACATACATATATATATATATATATGTATGTATATATATATATATATATATGTATATATATATATATATATATATTCCCAAAGTAATTTTATATATGTAACTTTGTTCTGTTAATATTTAACTTTTTTCATTTCAACTATGAATAGACTGGGTGAACCTTTTAGAATAGATAGATAGATAGATAGATAGATAGATAGATAGATAGATAGATAGATAGATAGATAGACTTTAAACAGCTATACTGAAAAATTAATGTACTGCACGTTTAAAAAAATTACGTCACTTTGATTGGACGCGAGCGATTTTGACAGACGTCTCCTTAGCCAATCAGTGGCCATGCTCTGTTACTCTAATGGGCGGGATTTTTCCATAGAGACAGTGAAGGAAGCGCTCGGGCTTTCTTTCTCAGGCTGAGGAACTGGAGGCTCGGAAGGTCTTACAGCCCGCTGTTAAAAGTCCACCATGGCGCCTAGCTCGCAGGCAGACGATGTTGTTTCTGGTGTTCGTAAAGGGATTCGTGCTATCCTGCTGGGGCCTCCCGGCGCTGGGAAAGGGACTCAGGTCAGACTCTTATCAGTTAACTTAGCTTAGCTAACATGTGCCTGAAACGTCTGTTCGGCTCATTCACATGACACCGTGTCGGTTCCTGTTGCATAGTATCGGTACACTTATCGGGTCTCTGGTTCTATTACTGCATCGAGGTTAAAGTTATAACATGTAGCTTCCGGGTTGGAATCCAACTCCATGGAGTTCATTGTGGTTTAAAGGTGACTGTGACTGAAGCAACAGAGAGAATCTGTTTACTTTATTAGGGATCTGGTATTCAAGGGGAACTTCATCATGAAACATGTAATACATTTATTTATACTGAAATCTGTTTTCAGTGGTTCTTCTTCAGTTTGTTGATGTGTTACCCATCTTGAGGCATCCAGAAATTGTTCCAGCTCTGATTGTCTTCTGTGCCATGAAGATGTTGGACCTCCATTGAGACTCTGTGAGGATCCTGAGGCATCTAGAGATGTTCCAGCCCCAGTTAGACTCTGCGATACTAAAGAGTAGACGCCGACTCCGACAATCTCATTATTACACAATTATCAGACTGTATATTTATAATCGCATCCTCCAGTGTCACCCATATGTGGATGAGGTTCCCCTTTGAGTCTGGTTTCTCTCAAGGTTTCTTCTTTTACCATTCAAGGGAGTTTTTAAGATAAGGTATACCTGTATTCGTCCCACAATGGGGACATTTGTCTGTTACAGCAGCAAAGAGAAAGAAATGCAAATATAAAAAAAAGAGACATAATATAAGTATACAGTATATACATAACACAATGTATAAATACAAAGAAGAAAAAAGAGACCACAAGTAAGTAGTTACGCTAACAGACATATTGCATGTTTTTAAAAATTTGTTATTGCACATATTGTTTAAAATACTTTGTCATTGTTATTATTATTGGTTATTTTCCTCACCACAGTCACCCGAGTCACCTCAGACTTGCTCATTGGGGATAAATACAAACACATTTAAATATATCTAATCTTGAGTTTTATATTATTCTGTATTCTGTAACCTTTTGTTCTATGTTTATGTTCTGTGAAGTGCTATACAAATAAAATTGAATTGAATGTTGGTGGTTCAGTGGTATATTTTCCAATTTTCAAGGAAGTGAATGAGCTGACTGTAAACTATTAAGATGTCAACGTGAACACTTCAACTAAGCAAGATACCCGTTTATTGCATTACAGGCTCCCAAGCTGGCAGAGAAGTTCTGTGTGTGTCATTTGGCCACTGGGGACATGCTGAGAGCGATGGTGGCCTCCGGCAATGAATTAGGCAAAAGATTAAAAGAGACAATGGATGCCGGCAAACTGGTAATTTGAGCAAATGTCCACCTTTTGCTCTGGTGACTTTGGCTTTTTCTAAGATCTCATTATTTAGTTTAGCATTTAAAAAAAAAATCTTTGCTGTCTGTGTTTTGTTGTTAGGTAGGTGATGATATGGTTGTTGAGCTCATCGAGAAGAACCTAGACACGCCTGCCTGCAAAGAAGGGTTCCTGTTGGATGGGTTTCCACGAACAGTCAAACAAGCAGAAATGGTAAACTTAAGTGCTGCTAGAAAGTGAGCATTTTCATCATATTAATAAATCACTCATTGTTGAATGAAATTATCCTGTTTTCCCCTGTAGTTGGATGATCTGCTTGAGAAACGCGCAGAGAAGCTGGACTCTGTAATCGAGTTCTCTGTAGATGACAATCTCCTGGTGCGCAGGATCTGTGGCAGGTAAGAGGAGGGGAAAAACACATACTTTAAACCAAATGTTTGTAGTGTGCTGCTGCAGTTCTAGTTATATGAACGCAGCCTGCAATAATTGGTCAAAACGGTCATAATATATTGGTGGAATTGAAATTTGTCACACATTTTCAATCGGTTTGAGTGTCTGTGATTTAGGTTAGTTTGTGAGAATGTCTGTGTTTTTAGGTTAGCCCGTAAGAATGTCTGTGAGAGTGTCCGTGATTTTACGTTAGTCTTTGAGAATGTCTGTAAGAATGTCTGATTTCGGTTAGTCTGTGAGAATGTCTGTGATTTTGGGTAGCACAGAGTGAGGATGTAAATTTGGTTGGTGCATGTTAAAATAAAAAATATTATACTTGAAATTTCACTGAATTTTGATCTACTGTTTTACTATTTAGAAATCCAACCATCTTCAAATGTATTAACAAACAGTTAATTAGTGGTATGCAACACCTTAGTCCAACTCCAAAGTGGAAATGTGAACTTGAAATTTGACCTATTTATGTATTATTGATTTTGTTTTCATTCTAAAAAAAACAAAACTAACTTGTGTATTTTGAGAAATGTACAAATGATCGCACTATTTAAGCCTGATTTTTCTCATCAACAGCAGAGAGCACAAGGCTACAAGTAATTTCCGATTCTTATGTTTGATATGAATACCGTGTTGTGCAGGCTCCTTGTTCATTGCTCAAGTTGGTTTAGACATGTTAGGACAGTGACTATACTGCGCAGTGGTCTTCCCCTCAGGAGATCTACATGGCAGCATTTCAAAAGGCATGTTTGAATTTTTGTTCTCACTGCTGTTGTGTTTTCAGACTTGTTCATCAGCCCAGTGGTCGCTCGTATCATGAGGAGTTTAATCCACCCAAGGAACCCATGAAGGATGATGTAAGTTTATACAGTTTGTAAGCAGAAGTTATAACTTGCTTTATATAAGTGATTACTGCCAAAACACCCATTAGAAATCTGAAAAGGGAGATTTCGCAAAGCTAGCAAAGTTTGTCATTGTGTAATTGCGGTTCTTGTAGCTTATGCAAGCTTATGAGGGTACATGTGTGGGTTAGTGAAGATTAAACTCCATAGAGATTTAACATTTTAAATGTCAAACATTTCTGTATGCTCAGACCTTTTATTTAAAATATCATTGATCATCTGTGAAGAATTCAGGATTATGTTTGTAGTTACATACAGTAGCAGGCCATTTGTACAGAAGTGATGACCAGAAACGGGTGCATGCAATATTTGTTCTTGTACCTTTTTATTGAGCTCTTTCAATTACAGATGGCCCAAATTCGTCTGTCCTCGACCCCATCCTTGTTTAGTGACACAGTTAATACAGGCATAGTTAAAGTGATAAAAATGAAGCACTTTGTCTTGTCAGTATTCAGTGTGTCTTTTTGTGCTCCTAGTTTAGGATGAGGAATGCAACAGGTGTACTTCTTTTCTTGCTTTATTTATGTCTTACGAGTTGTATCCTTTCAGGGTGTCCTGTTTCACTAATGTAGGAAAGGTGTTTAAACCTAGAGTACTTTTACACTAATGTCAAAGCTCAAATGCCTCAGATTTTTCTGGAAATTCAAAGCTAATATCTAAAATAAAAAGATTACAATGAATGCATTTATGCCACAGCTTGGTGGAATTCTCGAATATGATTGGTCAGAGTTTCATTTTATATAATGGCATAACTCGTTATGGTGCTCATGCTAAAACAGTCATTACTATAATAAAAAATTTCATTGTGTCAGAATAGTACGTCAGGACAATATGTCCTGTTGTGTTTTAATCCTAACCTAAGTCATTCCAGTATCCTGTCCTGTAGTGTAACATTTGACAGAGACCAAACTCATGCGGAGAAGTTTTGAAGCCAGATAGAATCTAGTTGCTAATTCAGTAACACTTGTAATAGACTAAATGAGATCGTTAACTGTGCCTAATGATCAGGACCCTTGTACTGATGTGAATATACATTTTTCTGTTTGTGCTTTTAGGTGACTGGGGAGCCTCTGATTCGTCGTAGTGATGATAATGAGAAGACACTGCACTCGAGGCTGGAGGCCTATCATAAACAGACAGTCCCCCTGGTGCAGTACTATAGTGCACGTGGCATACACCATGCCATTGATGCTGCTCAGACCCCCGACATCGTCTTTGCCTCCATCCTTGCTGCCTTTTCAGCTGCCACCTGTAAAGACCTTGTGTTATTCATTTAAATGTTTTCTCCATCCCTCTTTTTCCTGTCTCTCTATCTTTTTCATGAAAAGGTTCGAAGGAAAATGCTGCACTTGTGAGAGTTTGCCAGCTTAATGTTTTCTGGAAACATGTTGTTACCACTGTGCCCATGGAAACATAACAGCGCTAACAAAAGTTCTTTTCTTACATTACACACCGAGGCAGTTGTATTTTTTAATTGTGCATTATTAAGTGCCTAATGGTGGCGTATGTTCATGTGTATATATTGTCATTCAAATAGGCTCCAGTTTTAGAGGCTTTGTATATTTGTGCCCAAACAACCAGTAGCAGGTCTAGATGAAACGCAAGAGTAAAAATAAAAAGAAAAGATAGTGAGAATGTCTTTATTTATTTTTTCTCAGAAATCTCACTCACCAAGTCAGCACGACCGATCCATCAATGCATTTTTTTTTCCTTTCTAACACCTACTACTTTTTCTTTCCAGTCTTTCTTTCAGATTGTCAGTGCTGCATGAGTAACTCAATTTAGAATTTGATATTTAGCTCCTCACTTTTGTTTGTGATTTATTTCCCCTTGTATAATCGACCACGACTAATCAATTAGACATTTAGTTGCACTTTAATTTAAACTAGAAACAGCTTTTACTTTTGTAGCCGTACTTTGTTCTTGTAGTTCCTCTCATGTCCACGAGGTGGGACGTGTAACTATTATCTTTGTCTCCTGCAGTTGAAAAAATGATTTGACCTTCCTTGATTTCCCTTTTTGCGTCCATGTGAATAGAATATTTTTATTTACTTGAATCGTTTTTTCCCCCCTCTACAGCTGTCTGAAACCTGCTGCCTCCAGCCAGTGTGAGCCTGATGAGACAAAGGGGGAAAGTGTCAATAACAATAAGTTTATTCATGGTTTGTTTTGTATCAACATTAAACAGACCGCCTTGACCAATTCACTTGAAAAAATAAAAGGCAATATTTTACTGTCTTCAATTATGTTTGGTTAATATAAACAGAATTATATTATAATTTATTATATTATTTTAATGATATATAATTAAAATAATAAAACAATACATCATGTATAATAATTTATTAATATATTATCATGATTATTATTTTAATATATAGTTATAATAATAATATACTATTATATTTAAATAATATAATAATTATTATATATTATTTATTATTATTGCTTTATTATTACTATATTATTATTATTATGTCCCCCCCCCTATTTTGATGTGAATGGAATGTTACCAGGGTACCAAATGTTCTTTAATTATAGACAGAAAAAACGTCAAAACATTTTAATAAACCAAAAAAAAGTGTTAAAATAGAAATTACACCGTTTGTGAGGTTTTTATTCCCCTCTGTAGCACATAATAGATAAACAGACATTAACCTAGAGTTCAGTAATGAAATCATGCTTTTTATATCCTGTTATTTATTGCTTTCCTGTGAATCCCACACACACACATGATGTGTTATTCCTATAATTTCGTAAACGCTGAAGTACCCGTTACATTTCTGTTTCGGCTTGAGTGTTTAAACAACTTCCGGTATCTGCACGCTGACCAATCGTAAAGCACTGTGTGCCGCGTCATGGGGCGGGGTTTCCAGTAGCTCGCGACTCTCGAGCAGGGGTTTTCCTCGATGACGTCAGTGGAAAAGAAACGAACTGCGGGTTTAATCGGCGTCTCAGTGCGGAGAGGATCAGAGGATACTGAGTTTACTGAGGATCAGAGCCTGGAGACAAGCAGCTCATCTCGCCGACTGTGTCCTGTTTCATGGTGGAGTTTGTTGAATAAACAATGACACGGCAGCTCTTAGTGTAACGCCCTGTTCTCATGTTCACACTGATCTACTGAAGGTACGTGCTGTGTGAGCGCTCTGTTCATGTGTTTGTTTTTCTCTTATATTTATAATCACCTATCATCAATACATCTCATGTGTAGACCAGTGACATGATCTAACTGATGCGGACAGATATATATATATATATATATATATATATATATATATATATATATATATATATATATATATATATAAAATGTATGTGTGTGTGTGTGTGTGTGTGTATAGATGTGTGTATAGATGTGTGTATAGATGTGTGTATAAATCCGAAGTCCTTATCCTAGCTCTTAATTCTGACACATTTCCCACAACAGGTTTATCATCTTTAAAATACGATACAAAATTTATATATAGTATATCTTTGAGACATAACGTTGTTTAGGTGTCATGTGTTCTGTAGGTAGGCTTTGCTTCGGCTCCCACATACTTCATACACAGACGGTGTATTATTTTAAACCCTTCCTTCATGTACATATTTTCATTCCCGTTTTATAGCTAATCAAATACTAGGCCCATGGTTTCCCCCCCCCCCCCCCCCCAGCCAACTTTCTTTCCAAGGTACACAGGAAATGGCTTGTGTCCAGTTTCAGGCTAAATTCAGTGGAAAGTCAGTTGTTCCACTGTATAATGACATGCATAGCTGCTGAGCAGTGGCTGAAAAGCCAGTTTCTGTATGCTTCAAATTCTTCTGTTCACGTTTATATATCGTCTTTTGCTATGGAATTTATTTTGTCACTTAACTCTATCCTGAAAAATGCTTTCTTACCCTGATACCCTGAACAGCTACCAGCTGCCTAAACACAGACCGAACTGGTCAAACTGGTACACCATTTTACCAGCTGATTATTTTTCCTCTTTCTAATTTCATGACTAAGTTGAATTGAATTGAATTCGCTAATGTCTTTTCTGTTTTGTTTATTCTTTCATTAATTCATCTGCACTAACCGCTTTATTGTGGTTCATGTCAGAGTGGATCCAACGCCTGTCCCAGTAACACACTGGATGAGATGTTAGACTTTTCATATTTGAGATGAGATGTTAGACTTTTCATACACATGTTCACACTTTGTGGATATTTTTACTAGAACTATTCTGGGATGAAGTATTAAGAGGAAATAGGAGAACTCGGAATCTAAACAGGAAAAGTGACTACTAAAAAAAAAATATTTGGTTTATAGTTTCAGTAATATTCAGCTGCAGTTTGATAATATTACACTTCAGACTGGGAAAAGTCATTTCTAAAACAAAGTTTTTATGGTGTGAAAATAAACAGTTTGTCTATGTTGTTTTCTGATAAAGAATAGCACACTTGTAAATCATATCTGGGATTATTTTGCTGCTTGTTGCTCAAGTGAATGTTTATGTGATTAGTGATCTGTATCTGCAGGTTCTCACCTACAAGTCAAAATGATAAAGCACGGTGCTTTGTGTTATTTCTGTGTATGAACGATAAAGCAAGGCTTTCCCTTACTCCAAAATGACAATCCGGACATAAGACATAAGGGATATCACTTGGTATACATTGCCAAGGTTGATAAGGTTCAATAGTCTTCATGATCAGCATTACACAGTGGAACAGAGCTACTATTAGTCTGATTTAAACCTTTAGAAAAGCTTTAGAATGAGGTTCCACTCAAGGCAACAAATGCATTCAATATCCAGAGGCATTGTTGACCCTTTCCACAGTTACGTCACTTTGTTTTCACCACTTTTATATCTTATCTTTTATTCAGAGTTCATCTGCACTTGCTTTTTATTGGTAAGCTTGGGTTATTATAGCATGGGTTTACTTCATATAGAAACATTTCTAACATACCCTCCTTCATCTTTGTTTATATTTGAGCGCAAGAGTAAAGCTGAGCAATACTTTATGTAAGAAAACAAGTAACTGGGGCTGATCTATGTTATGGCCATTTCCAGGATCTAAGCATAAATAGAGCAGTTCATGACTTCTCTGATGCTAAGATGCTCTGTAAGATATTTTATGAGGTAAAGATTTTTGATATATTACTGAAAATTAGCATTTAGCTGAATACTTGTTAGCATATATGTTTTTGACTTTAGTGGGTTATCAAGTTTCCCCTTTACACCTTTCGGGTTGGAGGTTCAAGATGACGGATACATAATTCTCTCTTTAAAAAACACAAAGCAGGTTAATAGAAATCCAGTTATAGATTTAGATCTCTAATGAACAAGCCAGAGGTGACAATGGCAAGAGAACACGAGGAAGAAATGTTGAGAGGATGCAGATTAAAAAGGGAATCCACTGAATAGTGGAATTATAAATCTTTAGTATTATAAAGCTGATAGTCTTCTGCACAAATAAACTATAAAGTTGAACACTTGTAGATATGCTACAGGGATGTTTGGTATGAAATTACTGTGAAATTCATGTAATGCATCACATTACAGTAATTATGTTGACAGCAGCAATTTTAAGTCTGCGGTTTCCCATTGAGATTATCCTATTAAATATATTCTGCTCTTTCTTATAGTTTATCAGGTTTTATTTTAACCTCTTGAATGCTTATATTTCCTCCATTCAGACGATTGAATCAGCGGATTAAAATGTAGCATCTTTAGTCATGTTGCATCTTAAAGGTGCATTACTCAAGAATAGTCAAGATTGGAGTTTTAACAGTTAAGTAGATGAGGTTCAACAACATTGGAATGATTTATTTTTTTAAATACTCCTTGAACCATCTACCCATTCCACCCATGTACACAAAGCCAAGCTTTGAGAATCTACAGTGGAATTCATTTAGAGATTCATTTGATTTTCAAGTCAAGGTAGGCTGTTTATTAGGCTGTTGCCTTACATGGTCATTTAGATGATGACCAGATTTAGATGACCATTTGATGTTCATCCAAACAGTTCAATGTCCAACACAGAATTATACTAATTAAATTTTGGGTAGTAAATAATTATTATTATTATTATTATTATTTTGTTTGCATAAAGTATAAGTATCTTGTTTTCCAATCCAGACAGAATAAGATGGGGGTGAGGTGAAGGCGTGTTGGGGTGCGTCTATAAAAAGACTGACAGCAGGGTCACGTAAACAGAGACAAAGCACTCTGACCTGGCTTTGTCTCAGTTTATTTTGGGCTCGGTTTCATCAGGCTTTATTATACCTGAGTTTTGTTGCTTCAACAGTTATTTCATGTTCTAATTATTTCCCATGTTATTTGTACGAGTATGGAAAAAATAATAATGTAATTGGTTAATGCAATGTGGTAGACCCTTCTATTTATGTGAGTACAGCTTGTTTTCTGCTCTTTTTATGACGGCTGTCGATAGGCAGCTGGTTAGAAGTTATTTATAATTAAAGTCATCTTATTTGAGAATAAACACGAGGTTGATTAGAGAAGTTAAATAATAATAGTTGATAATAAACGGATAGAACTTTGACGTTGACTGTTGGTCTCATGGTTATTGAAGAATGTTTATGTTGTGTTTCCTGGTCTGTACTGCAAGTTGGTTTGGTGGTTTTGTAAAAGTCTGAGAGACAGAGAGACATACAGCCCTTCAGCCTCCTTTCACTAAGCACACAGAATTGATCAAATTACTTCAATAGGCTTAGCCTGTTGCTGATT